>NW_022196213.1:0-118397 GCF_008641045.1 Pistacia vera
CGGTTTGTTCCTCATGTTAGAAGAGAACTAACATGGCGTGGGCCTTTGCAGGACTGGGCTTGGTCCTTCTTCGCTAATGGTCCTTTTTCCCTATTTGGGCCAAGGACGATTTTTGGCCCTAACATATTTATGTGAATGTGAACGATTTATATTGAAGTTAATTTAATGTTGAATCAATAATTGAAGAAATAAATAATTAAGAAATTAAGAATAGTAATTTGATGTAAATATTACATGTGTGAAATATATATTTAAATAATTACACAAGATTCAATATATATCAATTTAATCCAAATAAGTAACATTTAATAGTATGATTAATATTAACATTATGAAGATATTTGCTTACCGAATTGTTGAATCCATTCCAATACATGAATATTTTCGCTATAAACAACAGCGACAAAAATTAATTGAATTTGATATTAACATTATGAAGAATATGTTTACCGAATTGTTGAGACCAATCGTATTGTTGAAACCAAGTTATATAATGCGGCAATTGGTGACCGAAGATGTCATGTTGGAATGGTATCATATTGACAAGTTATTCGCAAGTGTACAAAATCGCGCAAGTAAAAAAGCTCGAGGAACAAGTGTCGAATCTCAAGAGAACTATTACTACCAAGTACCAAACTTACCTATTTTATTACTATTTGATTAATCAAAATTTTAAGAATGATTTAATGAAAGTAAAACAAACTAAAAATTAAACAAAACAGATTTGTATAAGTACCTTGGTAAAAAGATCAATATGACTAAACTTGGGACAGAGATTTCACACAAATTTAATCATATGCATTGACAATTATCACTAACCTAATTGAGATTATTATAAAGGTCAAATTCCCTAATATTTCACTAACTTTCTCTTGAACAATTAGTAAATTAACTCTTAAGCAACAACCCAAAATATCTCAAAGTTGGATTTAGAAGTTAAAATATCATTAAGTTCTATGGAATTTATTAGAATCTCACAGATTGGGGTAACCTATCTCTAACGTTTACTCAATCTATTGTTTTATTACCTTGGACTAATTAGGTTTCATCTCTCGATCTCAACCTAATCCATAAAATCATTCAACTCTCGGACCTTTAAGAATTGAAAGCATTAAGTGAAATAATAAAACTTAAAACAAAACTTAATAAAAATTAACAACAAATAATTCAATGAATATTCATGAAATTATGCTACATCTTAGCCCTAGACAATAAATTTAGTTCATACTATCAGTAATAAAAACAACGATTGTATTAACAAACATAAGAACAAGAAAGAAAAATATAAAAACTTCTCTAATTGTGAACCAAAACTCTCAGATTTTTTATCTCCAACGAGTGGCTGCTCTTTTCTCCTTCTTCATCTCCCTAAAAACTAATTAAAGACCCTTATTTATAGTGCTAGGGTTTGGAGGTTAATCAGGAAATAATTAAATGTCTCAAATAAGTCGAATTCGGACTAGGCTTTAAAACAGCCCATCAAGCCCTCATTCCATCGCTGCAACGACGTAACTAGTCGCTGTGACAATCGTTCTTTCTGTCGCACGAGTCTAGAATCTTCAGAATTTGGTGAAGTCATCAACACAAACTTTGTAGCCCTCTGAATAAGCTTTCCAACACCATAAGAATCACCTAATTCCGATTTCTACAACTCAAGTTATGATCAAAACATCAAAGCATACTCATCTTGAAGAATTTTAAGGTTTTAAGTCTCATCTTCAACGCATCATAACTTCCTCATTTCAACTCCGATTCTTGCACCGTTTTTCCTACTCATCACAAATTCCATCAACATTATCCTTCTTCATTCAAACATTAATTACAACCCAAAAGTACTCAAAATACAACCATGATCCCATAAAAGGTTTTTATGAAGTAATTAACTCAAATCTTACAGTTTAAACAAAATTTCCCACAAATAATCCAATTGAATCGCTAACAAAACACGTATTTTTAAGCTCTTATCACATATCACATAAATATAGAAAGATATTTAATGAGAATGTGAAATGTTTGTATTTATGTGAATATGAAAGGATAAACATGAATCTATAGATCTTTTTATTTAAATAAACAAAGTTTTAAGTAGACCTTTGGGATGCCACTACTTGATATCACATTTTTTTGACCAGAATGTGAAGGTCTATAGTAATCCAAATTCAGCATTTAATATATCAAATTAAAGCTGTGTCTATCTAGTTTCCAATGCTCCAATCTGTTCAACAATTAGACTTTTATTAAGTAAGTTATGGCCAATTTACTACTCACTGTCATAACCTCAAGTATTATTAACTTATTTAGATAAATATTTCGGTAACAAGGTAGATTCCATATCAAATGCAACATATAATGTATCAAATTAAAGCTCTGTTTGTCTAGGCTCCAATGCTTCAATCCATTCATCAAATGGACTTTTATTGAGTAAGTTATGGTTAATTTACTACTGACTGTCATAACCTCAATTATTATTAACTTATTCAGATAAATGGTTTGGCAGTAAGGCAGATTCCATATCAAAGGTAACATATAATATATCAAATTAAAGCCCTATCTATCTAATTTTCAATGCCTCAATCCATTCATCATGTAGATTTTTATTGAGCAAGTTATGACCAATTTACTACTGACTATCATAACCTCAATTATTATTCACTTATTCAGATAAATGGTTCGGTAGCAATACAAATTTCATATCCAAATTCAGTATATAATATATCAAATTAAAGCCCTGTCTGCCTGATTTTCAATGCTTCAATTCATTCATCAATGGAACTTTTATTGAGCAAGTTATGACCAATTTACTATTAATTGTTTAGTGAAACCAAGATTGATATCATATCTTTTCGTCCAAAGTGTGATGGTTCAGCAACAAGGCAGATTCCATATCAAAGGCAACATATAATATATCAAATTAAAGCTCTATCTCTCTAGTTTCTAATTCTTTAATCTGTTCATCAATTGGACTTATATTAAACAAGTTATGACCAATTTACTATTGACTATTCAGTGGAAACCCAGAAACAGAGGAAAGCGAAATGTTTGTGTATTTTGGTGATAAAAAAAATCCTTGGCTTAATTCCATTCCAATACATGAATCTTTTCCCTATAAACAATAACAACAAAAATTATTTGATTTTGATATTAACATTGTGAAGAGATATGCTTACCAAATTGTTGAGACCAACCATAACATAATGCGGCAATAGGCGACCGATGATGTCATGGTGGAATCGTGCATCATAATATGAAACATTTGTATTTATGTGAATATGAAGGGACAAACATGAATCTATAGATCTTCCTATTTGAATGAACAAAGTTTTAAGTAGACCTTTGGGATGCTATTATTTGATATCATATCTTTTTTACTAGAATGTGAAGGGTCTACAATTATCCAAATTCAAGATATAATATATCAAATTAAAGCCTTGTCTGTCTAGTTTCCAATGTTTCAATCCACTCATCAATTGGACTTTTATTGAGCAAGTTATGATCAATTTACTACTGACTACTATAACCTCAATTATTATTAACCTATTCAAACGAATAGTTCAGCAGCAAGGCATATTCCATATCAAAGGCAATATATAATATATCAAATTAAAGCCTTATCTATCTAGTTCCAATGCTTAAATTCATTCATCAATTGAACTTTTATTGAGCAAGTTATAACCAATTTACTACTGATTGTTTAGTGGAAACCGAGATTGATATCATATCTTTTCATCCAGAATATGATGGTTCAACAGGAAGGCATATTCCATATTGAAGACATTATATAATATATTAAACTAAAGCCTTGGCTATCTAGTTTCCAATGCTTCAATCTGTTCATCAGTTAGACTTTTATTGAGCAAGTTATGGCCAATTTACCAATGAGTGTTCAAAAGAAACCGAAAAATTGAATAGTTAGATGCCGAGCCATTCATCAGATGCCTAGCCATTTGGTTCAACATCTGACTTCATCTTTAATAGGTTGCTTTCTCCCTTGTTTTGGTTCATCCAAAGATGCCAAACACTGCAAATTCAGACACAAGGTTCACTCTTAAATAAAAATTAAGATGAATGGTTTGGCATTCATCTAAAAGAGATAGTTAGATGTCGAACCATTTGGTTCGGCATCTAACTTAAATCAAAACTAAAGAAGATACACAGTTTGAAGATAAATTTAAGAACAACATAGCTAAATTAAGATGTTCAGCATCTGACATCATTAAATAAATTATGATGAATGGTTCGGCATAAAATTTTCCTGATAGTTGGTATTATTGTCAATTTTCAGCATACAATTATACGATTCAAATTTCACAACTGACAATGACATGGTAACGCAACACAATACTTAAAACATATAGCATAACAATAATCATCATAATACCATCCATAAAAGTAAATTACCAAAAATGTTCAAAAGAGACTTTCGACATAACCAAAAATAACAAAACCAAAAGAGAGTATGTTAGAGACATGGCATTTTATTACTAATCATCCATGCTTGCATACCAATGATATATATAATATTATATATTATATATCTGAAAGGGGTCTTTGTCCTAGCAATAACCAAGCGAGCAACCACACATGACACCCTTCATCCTTAACCAGTAGCTCTTTCAACCTTTCATTTCCATGATTTCTTCATGTTCAATCATATTGAGCTTCTCCATCACAAAGTCCACGTGGCATAATGGTATTAAGCTTGCTTTGTAGAGACATCATGAATTGCCCCTATTTAAAAAAAAAAAAAAAAAAAAAAGATATAAGATGATATAAAGAAAAAGGAAAACTATTAGAAATGAATTCCAAACAAACATTGTGTAAACCCAACTGATCAAGACAAAAAATAAATAAATAAATAAATTTGTAGGATTAAAGAGGAGTGCAATAATTTAAACCTCAATAGAATTTTGAAAAACTTTTGGAAAATAATATATATTATATATATATATATATATATGAATATGTATATGTATGTATGTATGTATGTATGTATGATGGAATTGTATCATATCATATAAATATATACAGATATTTAATGTGAATGTGAAGGGATTAAACACATCCACCAAACATCAATCTATATATCTTCCTATTTGAAATAGACCTTTGGGATGCCACTATTTGATATCATATCTTTTCGACTAGAATGTGAAGAGTCTACAATTATCCAAACTTACCATATAATATATCAAATTAAAACCATGTTTGCCTAGTTTCCAATGCTTCAATCTATTCATCAATTAGATTTTTATTGAGCAAGTTATGGCCAATTTACTACTGACTGTTTAGTGAAAACTGAGATTGATATTATATCTTTTCAACTAGAATGTGAAGTGTCTACAGTTATCCAAATTCTGCATATAATATATCAAATTAAATTCTTGTCTATCTAGTTTCCAATGCTTCAATCCGTTCATCAATTGAACTTTTATTAAGCAAGTTTGATCAATTTACTACCGATTGTTTAGGGGAATATGTGTCATTAATAATAAAAAAATATCAAACACCAATTACATTAAGCCATATGTAGCTCATTCACATATCCCACATCATCACCAGTCACATGCAACCACACGTAGAACAATCATCTAACATGTTAAAATGAAGCAATTTTAGAGTTTAAAAAATCTAACATGTCAATCAAATAGGGTGTGTCGTAGGATTATATTAATATATAGATATAGATATAGATAGATATAGATATAGATATAGGTTGTTATTATTTTATGGCTTTGACGAGAAACAATACAGTATACAGAATGAAGCTTCCAAGTAGCTAAAAACCTTACAGAAAATTGCAATACACATGCGTTGCTATCTAATGTTTACATGTCCTAAAAAGAGTAGAGACCATATATGATATAAACACCCTAAATTAAATGTGTATTTGGTGATCATAAAAGCGAATAAAGCATCAGTTTGTTTGAGATTTTGAGGAGAAGATGAATCTAGGGATGGAGTCTAGGGAGACAACCAATGATACAAATAAGTTGAGAGAGATTATCTATTATCTTTTTGGTTTAATTTTTATGGGTAAACACACCTTTGCGGTTATTAATGATTAAATATATTTTAACTATTTCTGGATGACTGAGTGGTTTGATAGAGACTCTTGTGTGTATTACTTAAGAGATCTTAAGTTCAAATCCTCCCTTGATTGCTAATAGAGATAGCCACTGTCCACTGGAACTTTTACCCGATTGGTAGTTTGAGGGTCTTGAGGTCCTCGGTTGCTGATAGAAATAGCCATTACCCATTGGAGCTCTTACTGGGTATTTCTAATTTTAAGTATACATAAATATCTAAAGAAACTCCACATATTTCCAATATTATATTATATTTCCCCTGCAAATCTTATTCCTTATCAATTATATATTCTTCATCTCTATCTCGCCAATATTAACCTTTTTACTTGGGATTTTATTTCACTGTAAGTTGTAAGTTTTTCTTTTTCTAAACAAGTTTCTCTCTAATAATTTTCTCCTTTTGAAGACAATTCTTGCTTCTAATTTGAAACATTATAGGATTTAAACTTCTTTCTTTTAAGAGATATGTTATTAAAATTATCAACATAAAAAGCCTCAAATAAAACTCTTTCTCTTGCATAATAGAAAAAAAAAAAAAAAAACAAAAAACAAAACCCAAAACAAAAAAACAAGAACAAGAACAAGGGTTAACATGTGAAAAGTTAATAAAAAAAATTCATACCTTTTTAGTAATGTTTATGAAAGATAGTATTGTAATTAAATAAAAAAAGAAAATAAAAGAAAAGAAAGAGACGTCTACTAAGATAAAATGTTGGGGCCAATAGCATCAGTCATTACTTTCTTTGACATTTTTAGGGTAAAAATGTCTTTTTCTTTTTGGTTTTATTGTTTTAAGGTAATTTTTGTATAAGTAACTGCTAGAAATTATTAAATGTTATAAAGAAAGAAAGTTTTTTAATTTCCAAGAAAAATATAGGTTCGGTTTGATTTGTGAGGACAAAAACGCTTTTTTAACTGTTAATAATAATTAATTATTAAAAAAGTTACAGAAAAATATTGAAAATACTGAAAAAAAATAATGGGTAAAAGGGTCTTGTTGGTATTGAAAATGTTGTAAAAAATTGAAGGGTACAAAGGTCTTCGAAGACGTTGAAAATATTGCAAAAAAATAAAGGGTACAAAAGGTCTCTGCAGTTATTGAATTATTGAAAAAAAATCAAGGGTAAGAAGGTCTTTGTAGTTACTGAAAATACTGAAAAAAATCAGGGGTAAAATAAATTTAAAAATTCAAGGGTTAAAAAGGTCTTTTCAACAAATATTGTAAATATATAAAAATATCGCCGTTGCCGGGGATCGAACCCGGGTCGCCCGCGTGACAGGCGGGAATACTGACCACCATACTACAACAACATTTTTATTTGCGCGGAAAAAGACTAACAATAAAATGTATTTCTTTCTATGTTAAATTTAAATGTTGATTAGATTTTATTTAATAATTTAAACGTTTAATATTAAATATTAAATCTAATTGTTAATTAAAGTTGCTATTAATAATTTAAAATTTTGAATTGAAATACTTAAGTAAATTTTCGACTTATGATTTGATTTGGCTGACTTGGCAGTTGGCACCTTAAGAATTCTGATGTGATAACATTCCTCTGGTGCCCTTTTACCTTATCTCTTCACAATAAAACCATACCAATATGAACACGTATAACAGAAAACCGTCAGTCCCCCCTCCACTCCCCTGCCATGGCTATATCCTCCACCACTGCAACACTCTACATTTCCCAGAATAATTTCCACACTCTTACCCCAAACACAGCCCCTTTCTTCTCATGTTCCCTTCATTTTGCAACAAAACCGCGTAAATTGGTTGTTAGAAACTCTGGTAGTGGTGTATCAGATGAGACTAGCTCAACAGAAATAGAACCCGAAACATCCATTAAAGCTCCAACAGGATCTTCATCTTTGATCTCTTCTCTCAATGTGGAACGGGCCCTTCGTGGCATAGGTAACAATCTTCAAGTTTCTTCATCCTTCCAACTAAATTAATTAACCTAAAGATTTACAGTTAATTGATAAGTCTTGCTTTAGAATGCAGCAATTACGGATGTAGATCATTATGCTACGCTTGGACTTCAAAGAGGGTGTTCATACGAGCAGGTTACGATTGCGTATAAAAACAAGGTGGAAGAAATGAAGAGTCAAGAGCTAGAAGAAGAGGAGGTCGCTAAGAAAATGGAACTTTTGAAAGTCAGTCCTGAATCCGAATCGCATTGCATGCACTTTTGTTAGTCCAATTATTATGTAGAGATGATGATTAAAATGTGATAATCGTAGGAATCGTACTCAATTTTATCATCTGAGGAAGAAAGAAGATTATATGATTGGAGCTTGGCGAGAAATGGAAAGCCAGATAGATATGTTTGGCCTTTTGAGGTGGACATTACACCAACCTCTAAAGGAACACCTCCACCTCAGGTATTTTATGCACCTTATCTTACCATCTCTACATAACTTAATAATTATTTCTAATTTTAAAAAAAAAATGCTGAATGATTGATTTTCTTTTTATGAATTTGTATTTTAATCGACAATATCTTCATGGACATGGGAAGATTTTGAAAATTATCAAAATTAAACAACCTTTTCAAGAAGGTTTCTAATATCAAACAAGCTTTTAATAGTTCCGAAAATATTAGGTCGTGATGAAATTTAAAAATATCCAATAATCTATCTCTCTGTATCATAATTTCTAAGTTAAAACTTAATTGTTATTATTATTATTATGATTATTATGATTATTATTATTATTATTATTACTAATATTATTTTATATTTGATTAATCGCAGGAACCAGAGGACGTGGGGCCAACAAGAGTGGTCGGATACTTCATGGTAGGATGGTTGATATTAAGCTTCGTGTTATCCATTGCACTTAATCGATAACGATACATTTAAGTTTTGGTAAATTGTTACAATTTAAGAATTAGAAGAATAATATTTATATAGTAATCTTCCATTGGATAAAATATTCACAAATCCATCACCATCTACTTTGAATAACCACCTTCATGTACAAAATTTATTTTGTATTTTCACTTAGCAAATTATTTTCCCTTTCTTACAACTTTGTACATAGGGATGGGCATAAAACCCGACCCCGCGAGGACCCACCCCAGCCTAGCCCTAACGGGGCGGAGTTTTCCCGAATCATTCGAGATTTGGGCAAAGAATAAGCCCAAAATTAGTCCTGAAATTTGAGAACGGGTCGGGATAGGTCTTGTCCGGCCTCGACCCCGTTTTGTCCCCACCCCGAAATCCTCGGCCCAGACCGTGTGTGTATATATATATATGTGTTAAAAAGTCAATCATATATATTATATATACCTATATTAATTTTAATAATTAAAAATCATTCATATATATCTATATTTAAAAATCAATCATATATTATACAACAACAAATTATAATTGTGTAAGTATTTTATGAAATCATATACAAATAGGTAATAAATAAAACTAGATTAAATACAATAAATCATTATATATATATATATATATATATATATATATATGATATGAAACAAAAGTTATACATTCGACATTATATGTTATACATTATACATAATATGCTATTATCTATAATCATATGTTAATACATAATATATATGTTATATATGTGTAATATATCATTTGGTATTTTGATTGATTATAATAAATCAATAAATCATTATAGATTTAATTTCTTTTTTGATAATATATTATAATTTGGAGAAAATAATAATAAGGATACAAAACCCTCAAACAGGGAATCCCCGAATTCCCCGTTTGGGGAATGGACTTTATTAGGGGATTCCTCGAACGGGCTACAGGCCGAGATCAGGGAATCCCCTTGGGCATTCGAGCAGAGGCCGGAGACAGGGGTCCTCGGCCCCAGCCCATGCCCATCCCTATTTGTACATTCCATAAAGACTAGTCATTCTAATAAAAAATTTAATACTTTTAAAAGTTACAAAAATTGTTTAAACACCATAGGGTTGAATGCAAAAACTGAGATTTTGTTTCCACTCTATTAATTAGTATTGGATTAGGTACTAGGTTATGGTGTGTGTGCTCTTTATATCTATATTGACGCTACTATAGTGAATTTCTTTCTCATATGTGGATGTAGATGGATTATGTCAAACCATATTAATTATTGTGTCTCTTTGTGTGATGATTTATATTCTTTTATTATTATCTCAATATTTTCCGCTAGACATCTCCTAACATATATATGCAATAAATAAATTTGATAGGATTACAAAATCCTCAAACCAAGACATTCAAATGTCAAAAGGCAAAAAGGTTAGTAAACCTCAAGACCTTCAAAAGAATTTTGATAAACGTAATACTCCCAAAATCTTAGTTTCAAATGTTTACAAAGAAGTCAGTGTACCAAAGAAGTTATGTTATGCAAAAAAGAAAATTACAAGAAAAGCTTTGAAAGAAAACCAATGTTCTGAAACCAATGTTTGGAAAGAACATATTTATAAAAGTGATTATCGTTAAATGTTTTGAAGTCAGTGTACCAATGTTTTGATTATTTCTTAAACAGGCAACCAAAGAGGGTTTGACAGACTCATTTTATAAGTGATTATCGTTAAAGAAGATCCGAAGCTTATCTAAGTGTAAAACTAATTTATCCTAAAAATAAATAGATTATAAAATAACTTTATATGCATAATTATTTAATGATATTAATTATTAATAGATTTTTTAAAAGATTCAAAAATAAAGCATTGATGGAGGTGTCACAAAATTACTGACATAACGAAAACCGCATTCAACAATACCGCATACATCGTTTGACTTACCACCGTGACCTCCAGTGATTTATCCAATGGTGTCAGCCTCACAGACACAAGTTCCACTGTAGCCAGCCAAAAAATGTTCAGCCAATTTTCTTTTGCTATCTATCTTCTTCTAAAGAAAAAGAAGTAAAAAAAAAAATCTACGTTGGTAATTCATTCTAGCACATCAATGCAATGGATTAGAACCACGATATTACTTTTACAAATGCTTTTTACTCCGGACTATGAACTTCCTTGTAAAACACACTTTAGGTATTAAAATTAATAAAAATACTACATTCGCAAACCATTCTCACTAATTTTTTTTTACAGATACGACGTATCAGCTTGTAATTGATCAGCTTACAATAGATCCCGCTTGCTCAAATGCCAATTGACCAATTACAAACCGTTTGTTAAAAAAACTTATGAGAAGTGTTTACCAACCTATCTTTACTTTAAAATTAAATATTGATAAGAAATTAAAACTAAAAACATGAAACAATAATATTCATGATTAATTTTATAGTACTATTAAGGATAAATTCGTAATTATATTCAATTTTTCCAAAAAAGGGTTTGAATAAGAATACAAAAGGTTAGGGTTTCGTTAAATATAATTGAGATGTCAAAAAGTATTTGTTGAAAGAAGATTTTATAGATATTTAATAATTTTATTTAAGAATCAATTCTTAATTATTAAAAAGTATTAAAAAGAAAAGAAAAATGGAGATTTTTTAACTTAATCAGGCTAATAAAACCACTCTAATTGGCAAGCTTTAGTTGCTTGACCAGGACAAAACCACCTATATATTATTTGGTAATCTTTTCTGAAATCACTTTATTCCGAGCATCGAAATGAAAATGGGATGCGAGATGGATTATTACATCACTAACAGCATTTAACCCCTTATATTAGTACACAATGAAATTATCTTAATAATAATTGCATAAATGCCATGACAACAGGAAGAAGTTCTACGACCATCTGACTGTATAACGATGTTCACTCAGACCTATTCACCGAAACTTAAAGACAAAGGCTGCCTAATATAATGGAAAATAAACATTAAAACTAGGTTGCTTATTTATGCTCATCAACTTAAGTTTCTTCTATGCAAATGCATTACACTAGGTTTAAAAACTGAAACCTGTTACCTAACAAGTTACAAAGCCTAAGTGACCGCAAACAATTTGGTCTGAGCCACCCAAAAATTAGATTTTTCAACTTTTTACACATGCTTGCAGAGAGATCAATGCCTGCTGATGTGTACAGATTTTACAGGCAATTTTGTTATTATCATGTTCTCTCTTTATTTTATTATTATTTCTTTTTCTTTTTTTGGGACAGACCAGCTATACTACGTAATACCAATGTAACAGTGAATAAACATGCACGGAGAAAAATGAACTTCAAGTCAAGACCAAGGGTAAGAAAAGGAACCTGACTGAATTTTACAAAAATCAGGCTCGATATAAATGAATGCAAGCAATATGCAGCATTGTTATATTTGACAACACAATGCTCAAGGTCGAAAAAGCAGGACCTCAACCACAGGTGGCCAGGAAATGAGGAGATGGATGTGACTATTTTTACCCTTGGATGACAACAAGAATGCTCACACATGATAATGTTACTAACGGCCCATCCACCTCGGTGCTAAATAGAAAAGCATCACACTCGGCCAGCATGGAAGCCAAACATACATCCAGGGGCATGTTATAGCATGAATGTGCAGCTTGTTCTGCAGTACGGGATTGATATATTAAGAGGAAAAAGAATGGATCTTTCACTTAATTTTTTTTTTTTTTTTTTCTCTTTTGAAAGGGAAACATACCTTTAACAGCGTCCGCCATCTCTGCAAAAAGAACTCCGGAACGTTATGATGTGTCTGAAACCTATAATAAATTTACCATTGCTCCTCAACTTAAAACCTTAGTTTGCTAGCCTCCACAGCTCAAGCTAAAAAAGTAAAGAGGGTTAGTTAGCAAATATTAAAGACAAAATATTGTCCAGGAAGCTAATGTTGAAAAGTCGATCACTCAACCAGATCTGTATCAATAAAATCAACAGAGAATTCAAATTAGCTGAAATAGGCTCGCATTTGTCCAAAGGAGTGTGTCAAAGCCATCACTTTTAGACAGTTAAAAGACGACAAAATGTACTACTTATAAACCAAGCTACTACAGATACCTAACTGGAATGAAAAGAATTTCAGATGGATAACCTTAGTTAAGACATGTGATACCATATACACATTTACCTCAAAAAATCAGGCCTGTTGTTTCGATTAGTAAACTCTTTTTCCTTTTTTATAACAATAATCTTCAGCACAATTCTCATCTGATCCCCTGACCATCAGCCACCTATCATGACTCGACTCATCATCCATAAACCTTGAGTTGAGCCTAGAATGCCTGGATACATGACTGAAATCTCTCTCTTTTAGTTTTTTTTTATCACCAGGATAACTTGGTTCCAAACCAGAATCTGAGTGGCTGCTATGTTTCTGTTTGTGTCTTTCGACATCAGACTTCAGTCTCTTTCTTTCAAAATCTTTCTCTTTGTTACTTGGATGGCGAACACAACTAGAATCACTGCAACACTGCTCCCTTCTTTCACTGTGCTTTTTAGAGTTTCTGCTCTGGTTTTTATGCTTCACATCACCATGCCAGCTGGAGCTACTGGGGATATTCTCAACTTCTGAACTTCTCTCCGAGTGATGTGGCCTCCTTTCTCTACCAGAAATTGAGGAACGGGAATTTTTCTCATGTTTCTCATCAACAGAGTACTTGCCATTGTCTAAATTAGTGTCACGTAAGTGTCTCGGCCTATGCATAAAGCTTTCCTCAGAGTAGCTTACACTCATTTCCCTACTGATACGGGATCGACGGTCATCTGACCTTTCTGCCTCACTGAAGAGACACCTTTTCTTAAAATGATGATAATCATCATCATCCGAGGACTGTGCACTGGAGATAGAGAAGTTTTTAAAATACAGGAGCATCAGTATACAAGTAATATAAAAATACGATTCAGTAATAAACCCAGCAAACACCTACTTTTGAAGGACAACAGAAATTGCACCTACAAACCCTGACTCTTACCCTTAAAAAAGAAATCCTAAAAAGGCCCATTTTTTTTTCAGGTGATGAAGGGTGGAGCTTAAGAACCATTACTTTTCTGATATATCTTAATCTGCACTATTTCACCTGCTGTTTGTGTGTGCATCTTACTGTGTGTCCGCTATTGATAAGCTCTCTATTGGAAAAGAAGATGGATGTGCCTTCATGGGTGGCATCACAGGTGCCCCTATTTAAGACCCCTTGTGGAGAAATAGAATGACAATAGAAAGCCAATGAAAACTCCAAATGGCTAAAGTTGTTAGGAGAGGATAATTCACAAGAAGCATATAGCCTGATCCACATACATCATTCAAAAAATGAAAAAAAATCTTGTTTGCCTATGCACATTTTTTGTTACCAGAACTAAATAGATAGCTTTGGACATTTGGCTTAAAATCAAACAAGGCATCAGGGACTACATACACATGATTAGGATAGAGCATAAATCAAGTTTCAATGAATGAAGAAAAAAGAGATACCAGCCCAAACATTAAAATAAGACAGCAAAATTTGAAGTATTTATCTGATCTTGTAACATTTAAAATATATTTTAGGCTCCATACAAACAGATGATGCTTAATATCCAAAGAGATTTACCTCATGTTCTCAATTGATAACTTCCGTTTCTTTTCATAACCTTGATGATCCAAAATCTCTGAATGAAATAGATGGCGCTCTGTATTAATTGCAATTGGAGCTGTTGCTCCTCCCATCCTCCCAAACCCACTGCAAGATGATTCAGCATTAAAATTCATTTCTTCAGCCAATCAATGAAGTAAAATTTTTTCAATCTAGAATATATGAAATCTTAAAAAACAAAAGAGGGGAATGAGGGGGAATTTAATTATTCAACTTACCCATAGGCAGGTGGACCACCAAACATATATGGCATATACATAGGACCAGCAAAAGGTGGGGCAGGGACCATAGTTGGATTGAAGGGCATCATCCCAGGATTACCATAAATGTTTGCAAAGGGCCTGACATGGGGCAAAGGAGGTCCATTCCAGTAAGGTGATACATAACCATGCGTAGCATGTGGAAAACTACCATTTCCTGAAATCCAAGGCAAAAAAGGAAAATCAAAGACAACCCTCCAACAGTATATATATGTCAAACAACCAAATAATGGAAGGGACCCGGTGGATACCTGTCTGTAGCATAGTATTTGGACTTGAAGCAACAGGGCAGTCTCTTATAAAATGATCTGGAGAACCACACATGTAACAGGTTCGATTCCCCTGATTTAATAAGGCAGCCATACATAAGTTGGACAGGAAAAAAGGCAAAGACAATGATGAAATAAGTTCCCAGTTCTTTTTTTATTTTTCTTTTACTCAAGGGATGGAGGGGTTTAAAGCCTCACAGCTGAACCATGCATGTCAGAAACTTAAAATAGAGTAAATTTCATATTGTCTATCACCATATAAACACATGTTAAAATCAAAAGATAATAAGAAAGCATCAATGTGAATATCAACCTAGTAAATTTGCACAACTATAAATAAAACCAAGAGGAAGGCAACGAACAGAAAAAATAAATGACATGAAGAAGCTAGGCAATACACTTTAATGTTGCCAAAAAGAAAAAGACGATGGACTATAGTGCATCATCAATAAAAATAACAATAACAACAATAATTCTAAGTCCTTGAACCAAAACAGATGCTCATGATCACAAAATTTCAAACTCCCCAGACGAACAAATTATTAACACCTATTGTTGGCAAAAGCACATTAAAGAGGTTCTGGGTTGGCATCTAGATTCATTAAACATTCTTCTATATAAATCCCAAGGTCAGCATCCGTAATATTTGTACCATGGCAAATCAAGCCATTATGTTCCAGTGGTATGGCATGCATATAAAATTTTTCCAATTGTTGTTACATTAAGTTCACATGATTTATGTTTGTTACTCAAGTTATTACCTTTTTAAGTCTTCCACTCTGCATAAAGCTCTTGTCTACACCTGCAAAATGCACTTTGATTGTTAATACTAATAAGGTATATATATAGAAATGATGCCGCATAAGGTTTGAAGTGAATAACTAAGTTGATGATTCTACCTGAAGTGTTAATTGACAATGCCCTCTTTTTCGTGACACTGGATTCAACTGGCATGACACAAGAGACAAATAGAACGATTTCACAAAGTCCAAGCAAATAGATAGTAGAATTTGTGATAGAAAGGAAAATACACAGCCAAGTTTTAAATAAATACAATATATCATGGGCAGTATCTGCAATCATACGCTGGTTGGCTTTAGCAGCCTAATATCTCTACTGCAGCATAATGGCATACTTACCCAATAAGCAGAAAAGCAATTAATAAACATCATGACATGTTACCTTCTTCATGAATGGGCTGGTTTTCACCTTGGCAATCAGCAAAATCATCCAAGTCCACAGATCTTTCTCCATCTATCTGTTTTGTTTTGTGTGGCAACAAGCATGACATTAATGATTTATCTCCACCTAACTGATTGACACAAGAACCAATGCCACCTACTGATGCATTGTTTCTTAACAATGAGTCATAAGCAGATTCTGCCACAATTTGATTAGACCCTCTCCCAGTTGCAGAGGGAGAATCGGGCAACTGAGGTTCTCTTTGAAGATTAGTCGCAGCATAAGAGACGTCTTTCGCTTGAATCCCAGATTCTCCATCTGTTTTTTATTATTATATAATAATCATACATAATCTTGAGTTAAAGAATAGGAAGATTTGAACAATATGTAATTTTCCTACCTGGAGCATAGTCATGAAGAGCATTTTCTGTTCTACTGATTAGAATTTGGGACTGGAGGAAATGCTCAATTGCTTGCCGAAGAGATACATTTGGTAGCAAATCTTGTACTTTGAATTTTGAAGAAAGACACATGGGACACCTTGCTTTCTCAAAAAGGACTGAATGGATGCCTTCATATAAAATCCACCGCCAAGTTATGACCATGTTAGATACAAATGGTAAGGAATCTAAATTTACCAAGTCCATAAAAAGCTTAAATATAATTTCTTTTTTTTTTTTTTGGTCAAATGTTACAATAATACAGAAAATTTAGGCATTTAAGAAAATACCCCAAAACAAATGTTTTCAATGAAGAATTTTAGATAAAGATAAACTGATTTATGAAGTGCAAAGCTAGCTAAGCATTCAGACATGAACTTACATTTCTCACAAAAACTATGTTGGCAGCAAGGTATCATCACAGCATCCTTAAACAATGTGTTGCAAAGAGAGCATTTAAGCTCTGATGGAAAAATAGTGCTTTGCGTAGTTGGAGGATTGGCAATGGCCGCACTACAAATTACCACACAAAAAAAAAAAAAACACCAAAAAAAAAAAAAAAAGAGAAACCATCAGATTTTTTTATGCCAAATGATGACAAGAGAAGAGTGAACAGAAACGATGATACACAAATCTTACTTTTCCAGTTTCATGCATTGTTGAGCATTAGGTTTTAATTTTGTCTCCAATGTATCCTCTTCAATTCCACTATGCACAGGACCTGATAATAAAATAGCAGCAACATAAGTTCAGAAATTATACCATAATTTTTTGTTTTAAGGACAAAGGAAATATCATACAAACCTTTTGGAATAGCCTCAGTCAAGTCATTCGCTCCAAGTTTCTTACATCTGAAAGTGGGTGACCCAGGACATCTGCATAGACAAAAAGAATTAAAAAGACACAAAAATTCAAAAACAAAAAAGAATCTCAATGGCGAACTATACAACAAAAGGAATATTAAAACCTCAGAACGAAAAGAAATCATGCATATTTTACAGAAACAAAAATAGAAGTTAAGAAGATTACCTTGTGCCATCAATGTTTTTCCTCTCACCACCAATGTAAGTTTCTTTAACAATGTCAATATCGGAGCAAGATAAGGTCACCGCAGGAACAGGACACAAATCAACCCCAAAGTCATCAAAATTGATTTCTACATTCTGTAAAATAATCAGTAATGCAGATAAGTAAAAAGAAAATTCGAGGGGAAAAAAATGAGGCGCAAACATATTTTTACAACACATTATACCAAAAAGCAACATCATTTTTGTTCTTACAAGTTTATACATTTTATAATGATATCAAGCAACACAAAAAATAACTCCCACAAGTTTCTAGGTTGCACAATTGAGCAGTCCAAGGCAGGACTATCCTCATTGACAAAAATGTAAAACTAAATACTTTAACCCCATAATTCATATGATATCAAGCCTTTCTTTTGTCTTTTGCCAAGTAATAGGACATCAATTGATTTCAATTCAAAGCAAGTTACAGAAGTACGTCACGTACTGCCGTACAAGGGTTCTTAATTTGTTCTTTGTCTTTGGTCCCAAAAGTTGGGAATGAGTCATTGTGCGCCCTGTACATAATAAAACTATATTAGTGAGCCAATTACCTTGTTAAAATTTACTACATTAGAATGTAAAGTAGCAAATATCAAAGAAGACTAATATCTAACTATTCTATCTTCAATACTTAAATCAATAAAGCATTCCAATAAATTTCACGGTCCGTAATTTTCCTTTTAAGAGAAAATGTCAAAAAGGTAAGAAACCTTACCTATTTGATGGCACTGATCCGGCAGGCACTCTCTTGATAATCACACTTGAACCACTCGAAATTATAAAATTTTCATCACCATACTCTGCATTAAATAACCAAAGGAAAAAATTAACAGGAACAATTATCACCAATAATTCACGAATAAAATCTACTTGAAACCTTGACAAACAAATTTGTTTCCACATCCGCATTTAAGCATCAATTCGGTTCTCAGCAACATGTAAAAAATCATAAATAAAGCAAAATAAAACATATAAAATCTTGAATTCCACTTGACACAACAAGAAATCAATCTAAACCTGATATTGAAGATTCTTTTGAACATATTAATCAAAATCCATCAACTAGACCATGAATGAAATTAAAAAGAGAGCTGACCTTGACCAGTTTGAGCATCAGAGAAGACGAGATCGAAGTCTTGGCATATATTGAGCTTCTTGCTTAGAACAATCTTTGATTTGAGATCACGAACTGAAATCGAAGGTCGACCTCCGATGTCGACCGAGTCGAAATTCACTGAACTCCGGAACTTATACCGGATAGACATGGTCAAATTGTTGATTGTCCAGATTGTCAGTAAATTAACGCGAGAAATTTATACGGAAGCTTGTAGTTGAGGGTTTTTATTTGTTAGGAATAACCGGTTTAAGTTTTGATTTATGAGCAAAAATATTATAATTGGCGTGTTAAGACTCAAAGAAGACGCGAATCCTTTTTGGCCTTTTGCCCGGGGAAGTGTGGGGTCGAGCGGTTAGTTGTAGTCAATTCATGTGTTATGAACTGTCACGTGCGAAACCCGAACGACACCATTATTTTAAAAAAATTAATATAAAATTCTTCCATGAGTGAGTCAAGTAACATGTGTCCATTCTTAAAGTGATTGTCCACCTGGCTTTTAGTCGCTACGATCTTTTAGTAACCACCCTGACCTTTTATAATATTTATATATCTAAGGGCATGACGAGTTTACAATATTTAATCAGAAATCACCCTTGAGCAATTGATTTTTTTTTTTATCTAATCTTTCCTTTGATCATTTAACTTCGGTTAGCTAAAGGCCGAGCAAAGTTAGTGAAATGTATCTTGGAGTACAATTAGGAGAATGGATTGGCTACTCAATGTTAACAAATTTGTATACCGATAGGATTTGGGGTTTATTTTTGGTGAAATATTGAATAATTAACTATCTACTTGAATATTAACTGAAAGTCAAGGTAATTCTCTCAAAATAGATGATTTCAAAGTTTTCTTTAGAACTATAAAAAAAATTTGGCAACCTTTCTCGTCCAACGGATCACCATTCTCATGTATAACATAATCACCTAGGAAAATTTTGAAATTTAAAAGAGGCAATCAATCTATAAGTTTCTCTTACACTTGGGGCAACACATGTAACTAAATGACTTTTGTATATTTGAAAACTGTAAACGTAAAAATCTACTGGTACGGAAGGAGGGATTGATCCTGTGAGGTTGAGGCCACTAGTAATCTCAAATCTGTTGTACCTGCACACGTAAAGAAACACGCGTGAAGCGACGGAAAACATCGGGGTGATGTTTGCCATAGGCACTCCGACGCTCAAGTCAGTAAAGCTGAAAGAGGCTAATATAGTGAGGACTAGGGAGTAGAAAGGTTATCGAAAGTCTAGTCGAGGACTGTGACTACGGCTATAAGGTGGAAGTTCTCAAGCTAGAACTCTGGGTTCTGTAGGTGTAGTGTAATCTCCTTTGTGAGAGGGCTGACCTTTGTTTATATAGTGACTGTCTGGTCTCCTAATCTTGGTAAGAGTAGGAGTCTGAGTGTAACTCTAATGCAAACCCTAGAAAAGTTAGGGCAGTGGTGAGCTGTCTTACCTGCGTCCGAATAGGAAGGTGATCTGAACAGGAAAGTCACTTTAAGTAGGAAAGTGACCAGGAATAGGAAAGTGACTTCAAATAGGAGATTGAACAGGAACAGGAACAGGAAAATGATCAGTGGGGGTCGTGGGCTCTGAACTCGCCTATAGGCCCATGAAGTGAGCTGGAACTGGGAGGCCCACGCCCAGATGGTTTGGGCCGGCCGTATCTCGTATCAAATGAGGATAATTTGGTTTGAGCCTCTTTAGGACTGGGCCTGGTCTTTTCTTCACTGGTGGTCCTGTTTTCGTATTTGGGCCAAGGACGATTTTGGCCCTAACAAAAACCAAGTGATGAAATGTCTCGTTAAACGAGTGTAAACCTGCAGTTTTTATAAAGGTTGAACAATAAGTTGTAAAATGAGAGGAGAAAATCACTTACCACTTATTATCTCTTTGAAATAATCATGGAAGGTTGAGTATTACATTTTTAATCAAACTTACCTTGATCTTCATAAAATCAATCACTTTCCATCATTCCGTTAAAATTCTGTTAGTCATAGGTAGGTAAGTAAGATTGTATTTTCATACCCTAAACCCTAAATCAGTTGTACAACTTATCACAACCATATGAATCACATCTTGTGAGCTAGTTTATATGATGTCTTGCCTATTCGGAAACTCCAGGCTATTAATTATGTTAAAATTCAGACATTGATGGCAATTATACTTTCACACACATGTTAATGAGTGTTTTATATCTAATTTGCTATAGCTAGAAGTTTAGAATAGCATCCTAAAACCATCTCCAATCACTAGCACCAAATTGATACAATTTACACACAAAATTAGTGCAACTTTCACACCATTTTACTATTACATCTTGAATCCATTACACCAAATATTATATCAAAATGAATATTTATTTTTCTTTCTATTAATTCTTAACAATTAATTTATTTCATTAATTATTTTTATATATTTTAATTAAATATTGGGAATAATACATTTTATTAATTAACTACTAATAATAACTTTGAAAATTATACTAATTTAATAAAATTAAGCATTTATTAAATCAAGTAAACATTACATTTAATATAAAAAAAATATTACATCGAATATGAATTACCACAAAAAAAAAAAAAAAAACAACTCAGAAGTAAAATTATATATTAATAGTAATTTAATTTACCGGAATACTAAACTGTTATTTTAATTTATATTATATTTTCTTTTAATTTAAGTGTTTTTAAGTTAGTGTTAATTTATTTTGAATTATTGAAGTTTAATATTTGCATTTTAATGAAGTTTTGTCTTGAAATTTTCATCATTTTTTTAGTTATATAATTATTATAAATATTTATATAAATAATAATCAAATTAATATAAATACAAATTTTTAAAACATTAAATAACAAAAATAAGGAAATTAAAGATGTTTTGGTGTTAATGAATGGTATCACACCCAATTGGTGTGGCTTTTGGTGTTTGGTGGGAGCAAAATTTGGACACCATGTTCCATTTACGAATATATTGAAACACAATTTATTTTGTATATTGTTTTATATACATAGGGTTTATAATGTAATTATATATTTATAGTGATATAAAATAATAATAAAAAATGAAGTGTGTAATAAGACAAGTAAGACTTTGGTTTTCTATTGGATCTGGAAGTGTTAGCATTTAATGGTAATTAATCTCAAAACAATGGGTAATCACCCACTTTTAGAATTTTCATTTAAAATAGAGAATAGAAATGGTTGAAATTTTTTGGAGAGACAGATTTGGTTGTTAAATTTGTTGATCAACACAGTAGTTTCCATAACATCATAAATCATTGACATTATACATCATGAACAAAAATTATAAGCACAGTACAACCATTGCGCAATAAAATTGTCTAGTCTGCAGCATGTCTCGATTGGGCCTATCAAATTACCCGGGCTCAGGCCTACGGAAGCCCAAACCCATTAAAACACACATCGATTTATCCATTAAATCAATTAATTCATTATTTGGACTACAAACCGACCATGTATTGGCCCATTTTTAATTAGAGTAGTATTTGCGACTTTATGGACATGTTTACTTAAGTTCCAATGCACAAAACCCAAAATCAGTAGAAAATGGACCAATCTTAAACTCTTAATTAAATACTCAATTAAAAAATATTCATTCAATTTGCTTGCTTCTTCGTTTGATTCTTCGATTCTCGGCTCTCTTCCTTGGGAACAAGCTTCATCGTGCTTTGTCCTGCTCTGGAACTCTCCTATCTTCTGAGATCCACTAATTTCTGAGTCAAAATTGTCCAATTTTGTCTTTATTTGCTCAAAAAGTCCATTTTAACCTAAAACACGAAAAGTAAAGAATTAAGCAACAATTCAGGTCAAAATGCACTAGAAAGTACCTGAAATCCGACAAAAAGATCTAATAAAAACTGTATAATTTACGGATTATCACATGCACCTCGACTGAAGACTGTTCTTTCGTTTGTTATGGAAAGATGAACGGACGAGGCCTCCTGTCTTGTTCTGAAGAGGGCTCAAACCGGGCTGTTTCAAGCTGATCCACCGGTATGCTAGGCCATCCGGGCCGACGAATCATGGGGCATTTAGAATGACTCCAGAAGTCAAGGACTAAATCGATCAGGGGGATCAGGTGATTGAGTAGAAAGGATATGCGAGATTTGACATTGGTTGTCCACTCATCCATTATAGAAGAACGACTGGACGAGAGCTTGGGCTAGATCATTCCCAGTCGATCGACCAGTCGGGGGGGCCTCCTGAGCTTGTGATTCATAGGGGTATGTTGGGTCCACCGACCGGCGCATGTTGACTCGGTCGGCAAGTCCGGGTAGTCGATTCAAGCTTATGTATGTCGTTGCAGTTTCCCAGGTGCCTCGGATGCTTGCCACGTGTTCGACGGGGATCAGATCTTTATTTTCGAGGCGGGAAAATGAAAAGGCATTTTGACCTGTGGCCAATCGTGGGCCACCACATGTCCTCTCTTGTCAGTTTTTCTCTTTAAAAATGAATGGGTGGACTGTTCATCTTCCAGTTTCGCATTTTTCTCCCCTTTTCTCTTCGAAAAATTTTCTTTTCTTTTCGTTTCTTCGATTTCGTTCCGGTTTCTCTTTAACGACAACTGCATTCTGTCTGCAGTCTAGTGTTTTACGATAAATCCTCTTTCTTTTGGACTGATTTTTTGGTTTGTTTTTGTTGTTTGCTGGGTTTTGGATGATAGGGTGAAGTTTTCTGAAAACTTGAGTGATTTTGACTGGTTTTGAAGAGTTTAGGAGTGTTGGCATTTTGGTTTTCTAGAGTAGGCTCGGATTTTTGGATTTTTGGATTTTTGGTGTGTTTCTGGCAAGTTGGCTGGTTTTTTGGTGGAGTTTCCGGCGTTTTGGACAGAATTGGGAAGACAAAGCAAATTTAAGTTTCGTTTGGCTCGGTCGATCTGTCTGACCGAGTGGGGAGGGGGCGTGCAGAATAGATTGAATAGGCGATTGGTTACCTAGACCGAGTGGGCGATTTTGAGTTAGTTATTCGGAGGGCAAAGGCAAGTAGGCCATGTTGGATCTGAAGGCGAGTCCACCACTTTGGGTTGGTTGGTAAGAAGGATCGTCCAGGGCTTAGGGGTGAACTCGTTGCCTGACAGGTCGATTGGTGTTAGGGGACGAGCGACCACTCGGTGTTTGTGGCCTTACTCGGTCAGGTAGAACGGGTGATCGGCTACTTGACACTTTGGCCTTCTTTGAGTTTCGAAGTTGTGGGTCGGGTCGGTTGGTCGATACATAAGTTCGACCGAGGTTTAGCAGTTTGACGTGTAGCCGGGTTGGTCAACTGGTGTTGAAGGGCGATCGACGGCTGGGTGTAGTATCTTTATTCGGTCGGTACCACAGGGCGAGTGTTCCTTCGATGGTTGTGAATTTCGAATCCAAGACCGAGTCAGTCGGTCGGGTGGGGCGATTGGGCCACTATGTTAGATACTAAATCAGTAAGTTTGAGTGAAATTATGGTGGATGCTGGGGATGAGTATGAGCGTGCCCCCACCATAGTGATAATGCCCAAAGAGGGCGTCCCGATTGGGGTGCCAACCGGAGTTAGTGTAGTTGCCCCAGGTGCGAGTACTCCCAGGCCAAGTGGTTCGGGTAGGCATGGGGGAAGTAGGGAAGACTCCAAAGGAGTTAGTATTCCAGCTTCCTCCAGTAGCGGCTCCAAGGGAAAGCCGAGCCAGTAGGGCAGCGGCATTTTGACTAGAGATTATCAACCCGTGCTGAAGGATATTGATGTTTGGCATATCCGGACCTTGTATCACATTCTAAGTTCGGTTGATATCCGGACGCCGCGGTCGTATGAGCGGGTCAACTGAGAGGCAAAAGGTTAGACTAGTGTTTACGAGAAGTGGTTTCATGATGGGTTGAGGCTACCTGTCCCTTGCCTTGTGGGGGAGGTATTGAACCACTTTATGATTGCCCCATCTTAGCTTATGCCGAATGCTTGGAGATTGCTGATGGCCTTGGAAGACCTCTGTGTTCAGAACCAAGTGAGGTTCGGGCTACACGAACTGCTATATTCATATTTCTTGAAGGAGAAGGGTCGGTATCTATTAAACTTGAGGCATGATTGGTCTCACTTGGTGACCGACCTGCGGTCCAATGATAAGAACTGGAAGGACCAATACTTCTACCTGAGGGGTCGGGCTATTTTTGGAGAGAGGGGTCAAGGTGAGATTCTGATCGGCTGGCGAGCTACTGGTGAGAACTTAGTTAATTCTTTTGTACTTGTGATTACTAAATCTTGATTGTGTTTTTTGTTTGCAGAGCTTGAGTTCAATCGGGCTGGGCAGAGCGGAGACGGCTTGGACGTAGCAACCTAGAGAGTGTTAGCCATCCCATTAGAGTAGAGGAATTTGCGAGTAGTGCTAGTCGAGTCCAACCTGAGGACCAACATTCTTTGGGCCGAAGTAGAGGCGATACAGAGAGGTACTCCCTTCCCCTCACTGAAGCAGACTTGGGATGTGCTTTTGAGTTACTACAACCATATCATATTTGGTGAGTCCAGGCTGAACCCACTAAACGTTGGAGAGTTTGCACTTGCAGAGTCACTGATGAAGAAGTTGACCATCCCGAGCGTGAGCGAATCTATCACCCGACGCCGCGAGAAGAAGAGGAGGGAGTCTTTAGCCAGGGAGGCTAGGAGAGCAGATGATGTGCTAGTAATATCGCCAGGTCAGCAACCACCGAGTCAGCAGCCTACGGCTAGAGTTGGGTTGTCCCAGACCGCAGTTATGGATGAAGAGGCTGAGACAATTACCATCACGATTCCAGCTAATGCGTCAACTTACTATGATACGACTATAAGCTGGCCGACTCATTTTTGCTCTCAGCAGATGAGGCGTGTTATAACCAGATAGGCGCAGTTGCTACAGCTGACTGGGGGTAGCCCACACTGTTCAGGTATGACAGTAGTATCTGATGATTTTGCTCCTAAATCTCGTTCTGATGGCAATGTTTTGTTGTGCAGGTACTCACTAGCAGTCTTCATCTAAGGAAGTTTGTCGTGGCGCAGGAGAAACGAATATAGGATGTATCCAAGGCCAACGCCAGTCTGCGCCAAAAGGAAGCGGTGGCCCGGAAGGCCGAGCAAGAGTTTCAGTAGCATCTGCAGGACAGCGAGCGTGAATTGGAGCAATTGAGCCGTGAGTTGGCCGAGAAGACCGCAGAGGTTGAGTCTCTGAGGGAGCAACGTATTTCCATTGCCGATGACACTATCATCAATGCCCGCAATGAACTCATGCTTGAGTTCAAGGAAAGGAAGACTTCTTACTGGGATCCAGATGAAGACATCCAGCTCATGCGAGAGTTACTGGAAGAGGTTACCGGTCATCCAGGTTTGCAGGACGAGGAGCAGATGCCTGATCTTGCTAGTCAGCCAGGGCCATCGGATGTTAGGGATGCGAGGGACCGGGCTACTAGGACGGGTGCTAGTGGTGCAGACATTGTGACTGAGTTGGAGATGGAGGCGGCTCATGCTGAGGATAGCTAGCCTAGTATTTTCCTGCATTTTGGGGCTTATGATGCCCCTTTTTCTTGGCGTATGCCGTTTGTTTGTATTTTGAACTGAGCCCTTTAAGGCCATATGTTATTGCACTCGGTTGTCTTAACTTCTGATGCTTTCTTTATGGATGAATGAGTTCATTATTTCTTTTCTTATAGATGCACCAGGTTGTGTTTGTTACTTTAGTGTAAACTAGCGGCTAAGGCATGTGAACCTTATGTTGGGCCAGGTTGGCGTTTCGCTTATTGCCGGTGTGAGAACCATTCGTTCAGTCTGGCCGATCGAGTATTAAGTCGTCTATTAGATGAAGTCAACCCGAAGGTGTGAGTTCTAGGGTCGGACAGGTCCGACTTGAAGGTGCGAATCGTAGGTTGGGCTGAGCCGATTTGATGGCATCTTTTCGTGGATCAAGCTGGGCCAATCAAAGATGATCCTGTGAATCGATCGACTTGATCGATTTAAAGATGTTTTCGTGACTCAAACAGGGTCGGTTCGAAGGTGTTTTCGTGAACTGAACTGGGTCAATTCAAAGGTGTTTTCGTGAACTAAATGGGGTCAGATCGAAGGTGTTTTCGTGAACTTAATTGGGTCGATTCGAAGGTGTTTTCGTGAACCAGACGTGGTCAGTTCGAAGGTGTTTTCGTGAACCAAACGGGGTCGATTCGAAGGTGTTTTCGTGAACCGAATGGGGTCGATTCGAAGGTGTTTTCGTGAACCGAACTGGGTCGATTCAAAGGTGTTTTCATGAACCGAACGGGGTCAGTTTCAAGGTGTTTTCGTGAATCGAACTGGGTCGATTCAAAGGTGTTTTTGTGAACCAAACAGGGTCGATTCAAAGGTGTGTAATCGTGGATCGGACAGGGCCGATTTGAAGGTGTAAATAATAATCGATCGACCGGGGTCGATTTGGAGATGTAAGATTTCTGAATAGTACTTTATTAATATTTGGCCATGAGGCCAACTGTCTAAGAGGAGGTGGATAGGCCCACTCATCCTTTTAAAAATAAACAAGGAAAAAATAGAAAAAAGATTAAATTCACCTAGAAGTAGTAGCGCTTGAGGTGAACGACATTCCAACTATTACTGATGTCTTTGCCCTCAGGGTCTAGAGTTTGTAGGCGCCCTTCCCTGCTTCTTTAGTTATCTTGTACGGGCCTTCCCAAGTGGGGCCGAGTTTGCCAGAGTTAACCTCCTTAGTGTTTTGAAAGACCTGCGGAGGACCCAGTCGCCTATCTTGAAAGTCCGGATCCTCACGTTGCGGTTGTAATGTTAGGCGGCCTGTTGCTGATAGATTGCATTATGGATGCTTGCCCGTTCGCGTAGCTTGTCAATGGTGTCTAGGTTCTGGCAAAGGTTCTAGTCATTCGATTCCTCGTCCGCCCATTGGAGCCTAGTGGACGGGACTGATACTTTGGCTAGGATTACTGCTTTTGAACCGTATGTGAGGGAGAATGGGGTCTCGCCCGTTGACGAGCGAGTCGTGGTTCGATATGACCAGAGGACTTTGGGTAGTTGATCTGCCCATGTACCCTTGGCTTTCTGTAACCACTTCTTTAGTGTCTGAATGATGGTCTTGTTTGATGACTCGGCCTGGCCGTTAGACTGGGGGTTGCGGGGGGTTGAGAAGCTCAACTTTATTATCCACATATAGCAAAAATCCTTGAAGCCTGAGCTGATGAACTGGGATCCATTGTCGGTGACGATCTCTTCGGTATCCCAAACCTGCAAATGACATTCTTCCAAATGAAGGTTTTTATCTGACTTGTGCGAAGGCTTCGGCTTCAATCCACTTCGTAAAGTTGTCTGTCACAACTAACATGAATGCTCGTTGTCCAGGTGCAGTAGGTAGTTTTCCCACAATGTCCATTCCCCACTTCATAAAGGGTCAGGGTGTGAGGATGGAATGTAGTCGCTCTGGTGGGAGGTGTGAGATATGGGCGAGCCTTTGACAACAGTCACACTTCTTCACATAAGCGACTGAATCGGCGTGCATGGTTGGCCAGTAATATCCAACAGTGATCACTCAGTGTGCAAGCCTGTGTCCCCCAGCATGGTTCCCACATTCGCCTTTATGTAACTCGGCAAGGACACGTTGGGCCTCCTCTGGGCTTGTGCACTTGAGGTAGGGGCCCGAGAATGATTTTCTAAGGAGTTGGCCCTCATGTATGGTGAATCTGGCGACTCTTACTTTTAGTCGTCGTGCCTCATTCTTGTCAGCATGGAGTTCGTCATGCTCCAAGTATTTCACTATCGGAGTCATCCAGCAGTCGGCTAGTTCAACTCCCATGGCTTCCTCAGGCGGCTTGTTTAGTTATCCTCCCAGTTGGCAGGCCACTGCATGAATAGTAGAGGGATGGACGAGGGGGAAGAGCATTGAGGGCTGAGCTGAGATTGGCAAGAGCATCAGCGTGGGAGTTCTCCGCTCTAGGGACTTGGACGATGGAAAACTCATCGAATTGTGCTTGCAGCTCCTTGACCATGCTCAAGTAGGATGTCATCTTTGAGTCGCGTGCTTGATATGTGCCTTGTAGTTGATTGACCACGAGCTGGGAGTCAGACTTCACTTCTAGTTTCTTTGCTCCAATTTCTTTGGCTAAGGAAAGTCCAACTATAAGGGCCTCATATTCGGCTTCGTTGTTCATGCACTTGAACCCACACCGTATTACCCGCTGGATGATGTCTCCTTCTAGCGTGACCAGTAACACTCCAAGTCCGCTTCCATTTATGTTACTCGAGCCGTCCACTAAGAGGGTCTACTTGGATGGTGATCCGTCGTTCATGCATAATAACTCACTTTCTACTTGGGTGGTGGTATTCGGGGTAAAATCAGCAATGAAGTCGGCCAAGGCTTGGGATTTGACGGTGGTGCAAGGCTGGTATGATATGTCAAACTCATTGAGCTCTACTGTCCACTGTAGGAGTCGGCCTAATAGTTCCAGTTTGTGCATTATCTTCTTGAGTGGGAAGAAGGTGAGTACAACTATTGAGTGGCACTGAAAGTACGGCCTGAGCTTCCTAGATGTATGGATGAGGGCGAGGGCTAACTTTTCCAGTTGACTGTATCGCGTTTTCGCGTTAAGGAGTGACTTACTTACATAGTAGACCGGCAACTGCTTCGTTTCTTCTTCCCGAAATAGTATTGCTAAGATAGCTATCTCTGAGACCGAGTAGAGCTTCTCCCCATCCACAAGTTTGGAGAGGATCAGAGGGGAGGTAAGGTACCTTTTCAGCTATTGCAAGGCTTCTTCACAGGAGGCGGTCCACTCGAACTTCTTGAGGGCATGGGAGAAAAGCTGGCACTTGTCAACTGACCTGGAGATGAAACGGCTCAAGGCGGCTACATGTCTTACAAGGCACTAAACATCTTTCACGTAAGTTAGAGACAGTATACTAAGGATTGCTCTGATTTGGTAGAGGTTGGCTTCTATCCCTCGCTGAGTCACCATGTACCCCAAGAACTTTCCTAACAAGACCTTGAATGAGCACTTGGCTGGATTTAGCTTCATGTTGTACTTCTTGAGGATGGCAAATGCCTAGTGAGGTGGTCGAGGTGCTGTTCGGCCATCAGTGACTTGACGAGCATGTCATTGATGTATACCTCCATGGTGTCTCCTAGATGGCAAACATCTTGTTGACTAGCCGCTGATAGATGGCTCCGGCGTTCTTCAGGCCGAATGGCATCACCTTATAGCAATAAGTTCCCTTTTTCGTGATGAAGGCTATCTTCTCTTGGTTGTCCGGGTGTATCAAGATCTGGTTGTACCTTGAGAAAGCATCCGTGAAACTAAGGAGCTTGTGCCGTTGCATCGACCATCATGATATGTGCGAACGGGAAGGAATCCTTGGGGCAGGCTTTGTTTAAGTCTGTGAAGTTGATGTATACTCTCCATTTCCCGTTCTTTTTCTTTACGACCACGACATTCGCCAGCCATTCGGGGTAGTGGACCTCTTTGATCATACCATTGCTCAAGAGCTTCTCGACCTCTTCGTTGACAATTCGGTTACGCTTTGGTGCAAACTTCCTTCTTTTTTGTTTCACTGGTGGGTGATCTAGGTCTACCTTGAGCTGGTGGACCATTGTTTTCGGACTGACTCATGTCATGTTGGTGTGGGACCAGACGAAGCAGTCTTGATTCTGTTTGAGGAATTCTATCAGCTTCTCTCTTGTCTGGGGCTTGAGGCAGGACCCTATGTGTGTCTTTCTCTCTGGGTCTTTCAGATGTATCTGTACTTCATCCAACTCTTTCATAGATGGTTGATCCGGCTCGATCGGTGGGGTTGGATGAGACTGTAATTGCTACGAAGAGTTACACCTACCTTTGAAGGCGTTCTTGTAGCAATCCTTGGAAGTTTTGGGGTCACCTTTGATCTCTCGTACCCCCCACTTGATAGGAAATCTGATTGTCTAGTGGAAGGTAGATGGGACTACCCGCATGTCGTGGATCCAAGGTTGGCCCAAGATGATGTTGTACGGCGAGGGACAGTCGATTACCAGAAAAATGTTCTGTTTGTTAACTCCGCCAACGTAGATAGGGAGGATGATCTCCCTGATAGTATACTTCTGCTCAGAGCTGAAGCCAACTAGCAACGTCGGCCGCCTGTTGATGTTCGCCTCTTCCAATCCCATAGCCTTCACTGTCTCAAGAAATAGGATGTTTGCTGAAGAGCCTCCATCTACGAACACTCTTTTTACTAGGATGTTGGCGACCTACAAGGAGATGACCAGAGCATCGTGATGAGGAACGGCCAAGGCGATTGGCTCGTTATCTTCAAACTGAATTACCTGATGTGTGTGTGACTGCGAGATCGGATGGATAGACTAGACTTCATGGTGGTGGTTAGCTCTGGCATATCACTTGGCCGATGAATAACTTACTCCACTGATCTCTGATCCTCCGGAGATAAGCAAATAGAAACCTTTTGGTGTAAGTTCTCGCGAGGTGGTGATGGTTCTTTCGAACTCTTATGGCTAAAGGTGTTCTTCCCCTTATCAGTTAGCAAATCCCGAAGATGTCCCCTCTTTAGAAGTGCAGCGACCTCGAGCTGTAAGGCGATGCAGTCTACGGTATTGTGCCCATGATTGCCGTGGAACTCGTACCATTTGGTCTTGTCTCTCCTTGCTTTGGGATTGAGCTTGCCTGGCCACTTAACAGTGGATCCCATTCCCTTCATATTAGCGACGACCTGGGTTGGCTCGACATTGAGGTTGTATTCCAGTATCTTGTACTGGTTCGATCTGAATTGTCTACTCTCGGTTCTTTTTGGCTGACAATCATACAATTTCCTTGCTCTGTTCGAATTACATGCTGGGGGTTGGTAGCGATGCATTGCTGGCGTGCGTTCTGGCTTCCTGTTATTCCGCCTTGAATCGTATCTAGAAATCATTCGGTTTATTTCATCCTCCTCCCACCTTATTTGGATCACTGCCCAGACCGGGGCGTCTTCCATTGTGGTGCAACCCAGCTTTGTAAGTTTTTTATATAGCTCTCCATCCAGGAGGAGAGCCTTCCTGAAGGCATCTACGGCTGTCTCAGGGTTACATACAAGGATGGAGATCTTCTCTTTGTTAAACCTATTGACATACTCTCTTGTGGCTCTCCCCTTCTCTGGTATACTCTGTATAGGTCAGCCGATAGCTTCTCGAGTTTCTTGCTGCTAGCGAACTGTGCAACAAATGTGTCGGTGAGTTGAGCGAATGAATTGATGGATCCATTCAGGAGGTTCGTGTACCATTGGAGTGCTAGGCCGGATAAACTCGAACCAAAACTTTTGCACATACAGGCTTCCCTAAGCGATTGGTGTATTGAGACGGTGAACATCCACTGTTTGTACGAGGCTATGTGATCATTCGAATTAGTTATGCCGTCGTACAGTTTCATGTTGGGGATAGTAAACTTCTAAGGCATGTTGACTAAGGCGATCTCATCCACGAAAGGTGAATCCGCATAACAATGGGGCCTGCTCTTCTTGGTTGGGATCGACATTCTTGGAATGCATCACATCACTGCTTCCACATCGGCCAATCTCTTGGCTAGTACCTGTTCCATAGGAGAAGGGGACGCCACTAGGTCATCTCGCATGGCCAGGTCAGCCTTTGCAATCGTCCTTGGTACATTCTGTTGGGTCATCCCTCGTGGGGTAGTCTAACGAGTTGTTCCTTTGTACGTTCCCTGGTAGCATAGATCTTAGGTCATTCCTTCCGGTTGGATGACTCCCATGGTAACTGTTTTGGTGTTTCGCCCTACATGGATGATCAAGGGAGTCCTCTGATAGTCATTCAATTGGTCAGGATGGATGGGCTTAGATACTGTTTGTTTATATTGTCCGTTCATCCCATGAGGATGAGCCAAGCCAAGTAGAGTATGTGTTAGGATAGTCGACTGGATGTAAGGTGGGATGATTAGATTGGGATGGTCTTGTGGATGAGGGCTTTCTCCCACCGAGTCGTCTTGATCTTGATGCTACGATGAATCGGCTGAATGATGTTCCACAGGCATATCTTTATCTCCATGGATCAAGACAGAATCATCGACCGCAGATAGGTTTAGAGACGCTACCTTTTGCTGGAGACCAAGGGTCGATGCTCTGGCGTAAGGAGAGGTTGCATGGATGGAACAGGGGTGCGGAACCGATTAGGGGGTGCCTGGCCAAGCAGGAACTCTAGATCGTAGAATTGACTAACCTTCTCCTTGAGAGACTAGTTTTCTGACCTGATGGACGTGTTTTCTGTCCGAATTGCATTTTTCTCGGCTTCCAATGCGACTACCTATCCAAGTTCTGTTGCATGAGAGCGATTAGAGCTTCCAGTTTGGCCTCGAGGCCGCGGTTAGTGTTGTCGAAGTTGTCAGCCATGGAAAGTTCCTCTACGTAACAGGGTTCGTTGAGCCGAATGATTGCTAGAGTCCCCATGATGGGCGCCAAATTGTAGACATAAAAATCTACCTATACGGAAGGGGGGTCTGATCCCATGAGGTTGAGGCCACTAGCAATCCGCTGCACCTGCACACGTAGAGAAACAAACACGTGAAGCAAACGAGAAACACTAGGGTGGTATTTGTCGTAGGCACTCCGACGCTCAAGTTAGCAAGGCTGAAAGAGGCTAGTATAGTGAGGGTTAGGAACAAAGAGGTTACCGAAAGTCTAGTCAGAGACTGTGACTACGGCAATGATGTAAAGCTCTCAAGTAGGAGCTTCGGGTGTGAAGGTGTAATGTAGTCTCCTTTGTGAGAGGGTTGCCCTCTGTTTATATAGTGACTGTCTGGTCTCCCAATCCTGGTGGGAGTAGGAGTCCTAATGTGACTCTGATGCAAACCCTAGAAGAATTAAGACCGTGGTAAGTTGTCTTACCAGTGTCTAGATAGGAAGGTGATTCTGATCAGGAAAGTAACTTCGAGTAGGAAAGTGTTCTGAACAGGAAAATGACTTCGAGTAGGAGATTGATCAGGAACAGCAATGTGATCAGTGGGCCATGGGCTTGGAACTCGCCTATAGGCCCAAGAAGTGAACTGGAACTGGGAGGCCTGTGCCCAGATGGTTCGGGAAGGCTGTATCTCTTATCGAATGGGACTAATCTGGCTTGGGCCTTTTTGGGATTTAGGCCTGGTCTCCTCTTCACAAATGGTCCTGCTTTCCTATTTAGGCCTAGCACGATTTTTGGCCCTAACATTATGTATATTAACTAATTATACAAATTATTCTAAAATAACAAAACTAATAGAAAACCAAAATAACAAAATCCAAATCAGTAACTCTAACTAAGCTATTTTTTTATTAATCAAATAACATCACAAGTTTGGCATAAATAGTCACATCACTATTCTAAAACCCGACCCGACTCAACCAATTTAATTGATTAGACTGAGACCCAAGGCCTTCTCCTGGCCAGGTTACCGCTTTAAATTGTTCCCAAAATCCCTAAGTTGATCACCGACGAACAAGGGGTTACCAAGTGTCAAGGTTAGAGGGATTTTGTAGAGTACATGTCTGTGGTTCAAGGGGTGGTCTCAGATTGAACTTTGGATGCCAGATTCAACCAAAATTTGGCCGAAAAATTCAACCTAATCACAGTGGTATATGCGAGTCATGACCGGTGAATGAGGGGCTACCAAGTACCAAGGTAGAGGGATTTTTTAGAGTGTAGGCTGATGGTTTTGGTGGTGGTGTCAGATTAAATTTTGGACATCAATATCCGCTGAAATTTGGCCAGAAAAATCAACCCAATCACAATGGTATACGGAAGTCACGACCAACGAACGGGGGGCCACCAAGTGCCGGGGTTAAAGGAGTTTTTAGAGTGGAGGTTGGTGGTTCTGGTAGTGGTGTCAAATTGAATTTTGGTGGCCAGAATCAGCCAAAATTTGGCCAGGAAGAGTGAAACCCTAATTGTCATAGGGGTGTATTTGCTGGATTTCAAACCTATAGGGATTAATGAAATTTATAAACGGTGATTTTGCTAGATTTTAAACTTGTTGGATACCAGTCAAACAGCCAATTTAATCAGTCAACTCGAGACCTGGCCCTTGGCCAGGTGACACCCCATGTCGGCCTTTAGAACACTGAGTTGCATTGATTTGGAGTAATCGGTTTGTTGGACAATACATATGCTGCTTTCAAAATTGCTAGAGTCAAGTCGTTGCACTTCTTTACAAGTTTCATGTCCAAATTGTTGCAGCTCTAGTTGGACAAAATACCTTTCTTTTCAACAAATTCTAGCTTTCTTCATTGCTTCATAAGTCCCAGTCGACTCCCTTTGTGGTTTAGCAAATAAATGGAGGAGTTGATACCTGAAACTGATACAATTAGATAATAATAATCACATTATTCAAAATCTAATTCTAATATAAAACCCAAGATCTAGCATACAATAATTATGAATTATAAACTGTAATTGAAAATCTAACCTCACTTAGCAATCCACGTGTCTTGTCTCCAAAGGAATTCACTCTATTTTCATTCTTTTTAAGAGTTCTTCTCTTTTGAGGAATTTTCAATACAAAAATTATGATGACCAATTTTGGACTTGTGTTATTCTATTTATAGTAACAAAACCCTATAGAAAAAATATATGTATGTGGGATCTTGGGGATCTCTAATTCATTCAGTAGTAAAATTGCAATAAAAACAACTTTCTTATTGGATTAGAACTATTTCTATAAGATTCTTATTATATCCTAATTTAATTAGAATATCATGAAATTCTACTTAATTACAACAATGTCCGTCAACACATTACAATTTACCCTTGAAGAATAGATAATTATAGTGAGACCCTTTTCAATACGATTGTAATAACTCCATTCTATTCAAATACTCATAAAATATGCACATAATGAAAACACATGTAAAATAACAAAAATAGTTGGGCCCAAATTTTTCTTTTATTAAACATATATATGTACATAGATATTCTTTACACAAACATTGTAACATGTACAAAAACATCAAAAACAAGATGGACAGTGTAACCATTTCCCTTCGCTTGCTGACACCCATCTGACCGTGTCCTCACCTAGATCCTGCAAAACATGAAAAACAACGGGATGAGCGCAACTAATGCTCAGTAAGTAAATCATCTACGCATTTATCCCTGTAACTATCTCTCTCTAATTCTTTCCTTATAATTCTCATTTACTCTCTCTCTTATACGTCTCTCTATTTTCTCTCTCATAACTCTTTTCTACTAACTCTCTTTAGTAGTCACGGCCTCATCTTACTGGAGGCACGGCTAGGACTCGCTCCCACTGATGTGACTTCTACTCATTCTAGCCGATCGGACTCGGTTATGCATGGATTCGAAACTCTTGGCCATGTGAGTGAATAATCTCTCTCTTGGGTACTCTTGGGTATAGCCCTCATCCGCATGCACTCTCACGGGCTACACCACTTCTCTCTCTCATACTCATGCCGCTCTCTCAATGCGGCGTATATGCGGGAATACTCTACCCATAACTCACGGGTTCCCCATCGCACAACCTACTCTATTCTCTTTTCTCTTTCTTCTCTAGTGCTCATTCTCTCTTTCTCTTTACTCTTAAGGTAGCTTATACTCAAACTCTCTACTATGTCCCAAGCTACTTCTTAAGTGCATAAAAAAAATGCATATGGACAGCTCATGCTCACTAATGGACTTATGAAATGCCAAATGCAATATTGCATCAAAACAGTCATTCTGCACAGGTTACACTAAAAAGGACATAACTTGCATTATACACATCGGATTGCTACGATTTTGGTCTCGTTTTAATGCTTAGAGATAGGGCTATAACTTTTATGTTTGGTCTAAACCCAGTTCAATCCGTAAAAAGCCCAAAAGTTACTCAGAAGGTCACAGCTGTGACAGGACAGTTTCTCACTTAGGCATTCCATCAAACAACTCATGTGCATACCAAAGCTCTACTTATCTATAACTCCACTCTTCTCTTTAATCGTCCAAAATGGGAGGAAAACTCCCTCATACAGTCATAATTCCTGCCAAGGAAAACACTCCCAAAAATATTCATACACAACTCCTCCAACTTCAACTCAATTTCACTCTCTCATCACACATCAAAAACACTTCTCATAATTTAAGCATATCCAGCAACTATGACTAAGCACACATCTCATCTCAATTTTTCAGTAAGTATAACATATATATACATAATTAAAATAAATCTCTACTCATTTACTTTTCTTGAATCTCAACTTGGTTGGATTTACTTACTTTGTGAATAAGTGACTTCTCTAACACTTCTTCTTTCTCTTGTTGTCTTGTCTTCTCTCTACAACCTTAAACAATACAATAACAACAATATAAAACTTCAATACAACTATAAACAAACTCATATCTAAAGCAAAAATCCTTACCTTAGGATGCTTTAGATTCAAATTCTACTAAAAGTTCCCCAAAAGTTCCCTAAACTCCTTAGAAATCTTGGAAGATTGAATGGAAGATGGAGAGTAAAAGATGTTGTTGAAAATTTGTAACTGAACAAAAAAGGAAAAATAGAGGAAAGAAAGAAACAACTGTATGTTTCACGAAAAAACTGCGTTCTTTTCTATATTGAAGAAGATGAAAGCCAACTATTATATAGTTGGTGAAACATATCAGAAACGCAGCGTTTTGGAACATACAGCATTCTAAAAACGCTGCGTTTGAATTGTTTGGACTATTACAAAGTAAACTTCCTTTCTTTCCACTATTACAGATTTACGCCTATTTAAACCATACAGGACACCTATTCTACACTATATTAATATTCCCTCTCAAACAGAGCTTCTCTTCAACCATCCAAAACACTTCTTCTACGTTATATCTAATATTCCCTCTCAAACATAACTTCTCTTCAACCATCCAGTATAACTCTTCTCCACTTAATCTAATATTCTTCAACAAAACAAAATTCTAATCTGCTGCATTATTTTCTGCACCACCAAAACTGCATAAAATCTCCCACATTACTGCTACATCATCAAAAAAAATTCTGCATCAATCCAAAAACTGCATAAAACTTCTGTATTAACAACACCACAACAGCTGACTTGCTACATTACTTTTCCATCATCACAAATTATGCATCAATCCAAAACACTCCATAAAAATTCTGCATTAACAAAACCACAACACGTAGTCTGCTGAACCATTTCTGCATCATCACATCAAGGCTGCATAAAAATTCTGCATTAACAACACCATCACAAGTAAAGTCAGCATTTATTCTCCTATGCTCCAACAAAAAAATTCAGTTTCTGTAGTGTTTCTACTTCATATAAATTCAGCATTTATTCTCCTATGCTCCAACAAAAATTCAGTTTCTGCAGTGTTTCTACTTCATTCAGATTCAGCATTACATTCATCAGTTTCCTTATCAACTTTTTCTGCAATGTTTCTTCTGCATTCAGCTTCAGCATTACATTCATCAGTTTTCTGATCAACTTTGGCAGTGTACACAACAGGGAAGGCTATAGTTACATTTAACTTTTCCCTTAACAAATTAAATCTTGCTCCAGATAACGGCTTGGTCAGAATATCTGCCTTTTGGTACTCTGAAGCAACAAACTACACTGCTACAGCCTTCCTTGCAACCAGTTCTCTCACATAGTGAATATCAATTTCTATGTGCTTAGTACGTGCATGAAAAACAGGATTTGAGGAGATAGCCCCTGCACTCATATTATCGCACCAGATCACAGGAGTACGATTACAATTAACACTCAGTTCCTGAAATAAATGTTGTATCCAAACAACTTCTATGGCAGCTTGACTGAGTGATCTATACTCAGCTTCCGTGGATGAGAGTGATACTACTTTCTGCTTTTTGGAACTCCATTGAACAAGATTGTTACCAAGGAAGATGGCATAGCCACTAGTAGACCTGCGGTCATTAATATCACTTGCCCAGTCAGCATCAGCATAAGCTTCTAGCGCCAGATGTGGATGTTTTGTGAACTGCAGACCATAATTCAGAGTCCCTTGAATGTAACGCAACACCCTTTTGCACGCTACCCAATGTGTGATAGTTGGATGCTAAAGAAATTGACTTAACTTATTCACCGTGAAGGCTAAGTCAGGTTGAGACAGCGTTAGGTATTGTAATCCTCCAATAATGCTTCTATAAAAGGTAGGTTGATCAAACAACTCTCCCTCCTCTTTGCTGAGTTTAGTTCCAATGGCCATGGGGGTTGAACAAGGATTACAACTTGCCATATTTGCCTTTTCCAGCAGATCTTGTGCATATTTTGACTGAGTAAGTAAGAGACCAGAAGCATTTCTTGCAACTTTGAATCCAAGGAAAAAATGAACTGGACCTATCACCTTCAATGCAAACTTACTGTTCAAGTCTTGAATTACTTTAGTTATAAGATCAGGAGCATTTCCAGTGACTAAAATATCATCAACATACACCAATAGATACACTACAACTAATCCAGCATTGTAGAAGAATAGACTCACATTAGAGGTGCTATTTTTAAATCCCCAAGACAAAAGGGCTGTTTTCAATTTATCAAACCAGGCCCTGGGGGCTTGCTTTAGACCATATAATGCCTTTCTAAGTTTGCATACTTGTGGAGGATGAGTGAGAGGAGAAAACCCTTCAGGAGGCATCATAAACACTTGTTCCGTAAGATCCCCATTTAAAAATGTGTTGTTCACATCTAACTGATGAATATCCTAGCTGTGATGGACTGCCAAACTGAACATTATTCAAATTGTAGCAGCCTTGACCACTAGTGAAAATATATCAAAGTAGTCTAGCCCGGGGGTTTGTTGAAACCCTTTAGCCACCAGCCTAGCTTTATACTTCTGTAAGGTCCCATCAGCATTGAGCTTAGTTTTAAAAATCCACTTGTAGCCCACTATGTCCATCCCTGCCTCATACGGAACCAATTCCCAAGTTTGATTATCAAGAAAAGCTTGATATTCCTTCTCCATAGCAGTCTTCCATTCAGGAATAGATAATGCCTCTTTAACCTGCTGAGGTTCTTTAAGAATCATGTGAGTAGTGAGGAGGGCTTTAGCTGATGACTGGACATTTTTAGATTTAAGTCGTGTGACCATAGGATGTATATTAGCAGTAGAAACAACATTATTTGGTGCTGTTATGGGCAGTATTACTTCCAGATTGATCCCCTGATGAGCTGTAAGAGTATTATCTGAGGAGGTCAGAACTAAAGGCTGTATAGAGACACCAGCCTCATGTATTAGAACTGTAGTAGGTAAATATGCAATTGTATCCTGGTTGTTAGATCTACTGGAAGGCCCTGTTCTTATATTCACATCTCTGCTAGTATCAACCAGATATTCTGTAGATAATTCTGCAGTAGCATTTGTGTCAATATTTTTATTTAGAGAATCTTCTATCTGACCAGGAATGAACCAACCAGATGTTGATCTTAAAGGAACTAAAGAAGATTCTGGATTTGAAACAGAACTAGAAAAACCAGAATTTTCAGCATCAAAAAAACCAGATTTAAAGGGAAACTCTTCTTCGTTAAATTTCACCTGTTTTGCAACAAAAATTCTCCCAGACTTTGACATACACTTATAGCCTTTGTGAGACAGACTATAACCTATAAATATGCACTTTTCAGTAAGAAATGAGAGTTTGTGTTTGTTATAGGGTCTGAGATATGGAAAACAACTGCATCCAAAGACTCTAAGATCATGGTAATTAGGTTCTTGTTGTATTAAAACAGTGAGAGGAAATACAAACTCAAGCACATTGGAAGGCAATCTGTTAAGCAGATATACTGCTGTAGAGAAGGCCAGCCACCAAAAATTGAGTGGCATATGAGCATGAGCTAGCAGAGAGAGTCCAAACTCAGTGATAGACCTGTGCCTTCTTTCTATTCTTCCATTCTGCTGGTGTAAATAGGGGCAGGGGTGCCTGAATATTATACCATGCTGACTGAGATACTTAGAAAATGACCGAAATTCCCCACCCCAATCAGTTTGTAGACTTTTAATCCTAGTACTGAACTGTTTCTCTATAAATGTGTGAAACTGAATAAACACCTCAAATGCTTTAGACTTGACTTTAAGGGGATAAATCCAAGTAAATCTGCTGAAATCATCCAAAAAGATGATGTAATAACGATACCCTTTTCTGGATAATATTGGAGCAGGCCCCCACAAATCAGAATGTACTAATTCCAACGGGGCCTTTGCTTGGGATAAAGAAGTAGGAAAACTGCATTGCTTTAACTTCCCAAACAAACAAGCTTCACAAACAGACCTTGCATTGTAATCAAAAGAATGTTTTACATGCATTTTATTTAATACAACTTGTAAAGACTTAGCACTAGGGTGCCCAAGTCGAGCATGCCACAGTAATGAAGAAGCAGATACATCATCAGACACATTGCAAGCAGAAACTTTATTTGATATAAAAGAAGTTGCGGCAGACTTATTGACAACTGAAGGGAAAGATGTTTTTGGTTTATCACTGGAGAGCATTGGAGGGCCAGGTATACCACCAGAACTGGAACTGTCAGTAGGAACACCAGCAGCAGGAGAAGGAACATCCAACTGGTACAGGCCATCCTTGACTGTACCTTGAAGAAGTATCAAGTTGCTGCTTCTATCCTTTATCACACAATGATCAGAATAGAACTCTACTATCACATTATTATCTCTTGTTATTTGTGATATACTCAATAAGTTCTTGGCAATTTTTAGAACACATAAAATGTTTCGAAGATACACAAGTCTGTTTGAGTTAAGTGAGGGAAGTAACAATGTACCTATATGAGTGATCTGCAGAGATTCTCCATTGCCAACTTGAACCTTGGACCCTCCTAAATAATTGGTTCTGTTCAACATATTGATGATTCAGCAACCATGTGATTGGAGGCTCCTGAGTCCATGTACCAGGACTGATCCTTCACAGTTTGTGGGGTGGCCATTTGAGAACCTGAAGTTAAGTTCACATCAAGATTTCCAGCATGATTAGCATATACATTATTCACTGGAGAAGCAACAGATTGCTGCTGATATTGATTAACTCCTTGAGGAATATAGGTGGTATTAACAGATCCAGGTTTAAATTGATTTCCCAGAGGACAACCATAAGAAGTGTAATCATGATGAGCTCCAACATCCATATGGAAAGATCTATCCTGAACATTTGTTCCAGCAAATAGAGCTTGTGCTTGTGCAGATTCATTGGATGCTACTGAAAATGGTGAATGAGTTGAACCAGGACCAGAATATGATTGATTATGGCCTGCATTAGGAAATCCAGCTGTAGGGAACCCCTAGTAATCATGATCAAATCTGTGGTAGCAATGAAGAGCTGAATGTCCAGGCTTTCCACATACTTGGCACATTAACCTTGGCTTATTATAGCCTCTTCCTCTTCCTCTTCCTCTTCCTCGGCCTCTACCAAACGGCACAAAACCACCTGAGTAACCTTGTGGTCCAGGATTATAGGCCATTATGTCATACTCAGATCTGTACTGTCCTACTTGATTTGGTCTTGCAACTCTATTGAAATGTTGAGAGTATCCAGTTCCAAAATTAACATTCTGAGGAGATTGTGTTTGGTGAGTCGTCATTCCAGCTTGAGAATAGACATTTGCTGTTGAGTTTATCACACCTGGAGAGTGATTTAACACACCTCCTGAACTAGTTTGAGTAATAGTGGTAGGTCCTTCAACTGTGCCACTTTTAGAAGCCATTAAAGCAGATGACATCTGTTCGTGGAAGTGTAGTAATGCACTGTTCTGTTTCTCCAAACGCATTTCATGCTTATGAAGTAGAAATTGTGCTTCTTGAAAATTCGTATGACTCACATTAGATACAAGATTGGCTACTACTACATCATACTCTGAGCCTAACCCATCCAATATGTATAACAACAATTCCTTATCACTAATGTGTACTCCACTATCATTCAATTCATCGCCTAATTCCTTCATTGCTAAAATGTAATCATTCATACTTTGTGATTCCTTTTTAGTAACTTGTAACAAATTTCTAAGGTGAAGTGTTCTGGCCTTTGAAACAGACTGAAAATGTAACTCAAGTGTGTGCCAAATTTCATATGCACTATTGCATTTTGATACATGTCTAAACATGGATTCGGAAATTGATGAGAGCAACCAACTCACTAGGAACTGATCTGTCTTCTTCCAATTGAAATACTTAGGGTTTGGTTGTTTAATTGAATGTTCAGTACCTTCAACTTTCTCCATTACAAACAGAGGAGGGCAAGGATTCATACCTAAAATGAAGCTATCTAGCTCGTGGGAAGCTAGGGCTAGTACAATCTGAGAGCGCCAGTAGTTGTAATTCTTCTCTACTAGCTTTATGGAAAGATTTGGTAGTGAGGAGTGACCTGTAAAACTTTGAGATCTGCCATTACTGACCTGCTCTGCATCAATCTTGGAAGAGTTAGTAAAGGATTCAGAGTTCACATTCGCCATTGACGTTAGTCTTTGGCTCTGATACCATAAAAGATGTTGTTGAAAATTTGTAACTGAACAAAAAAGGAAAAACAGAGGAAAGAAAGAAACAACTATATGTTTCACGAAAAACTGCGTTCTTTTCTATATTGAAGAAGATGAAAGCCAACTATTATATAGTTGGTGAAACATATCAGAAACGCAGCGTTTTTGAACATACAGCATTCTAAAAACGCTGCGTTTGAATTGTTTGGACTATTACAAAGTAAACTTCCTTTCTTTCCACTATTACAGATTCACGCCTATTTAAACCATACAGGACACCTCTTCTACACTATATTAATAGAAAGAAATTAGAGAATGGGTGTGGTAGTGGAACTAAGTGAAATGAAGGGTTCTCTACACTTAACCCTTTTTTAACTCATATTATAACCATCATTTCCCATTTTGCCCTTACACTTTCGCTAAAATTCCATCTATGTCCCTTAGTCAATTACCATAAAGCCCTCATTTTTATTGCATTCTCCATGAAATTCTATCTCTTTTCACTCCCAACAATTACAACTAATTTTGAGTGAAAAGACCATTTTACCCTTAATGCAAGTTTAAGAGATTCTCTTCACATTTTTCTCAAAATCACTTCAACAAAATTCAACTAAGGGCCAATTAACCAAAAATAACAACATGCAAGCTCAATTGAGAATAAATCAATAAACATTTAAGCAATGCAACAATAATTTAACTACGTACCTCAAGAGGGGCATTACAACGATTTACATTAATTAGTACTTCCACTACACTATACTCCACATGAACCATTTTATTCATGTAAAAAATTATTTACTTGATTTTCATAACGTAATTGGACTTCTATATATATATATATATATATATAGTAAACACTCTGCCCAGTTTTCTTTAAGTCCAACTTACATGAAAATCGCTTGAGCTTACTTTCTCACAATATTTGAGAATAGTGGATTCCATGTTAAGCATTTATATAATTATACAAATTATAAATCATAACCTAACGTGTTTTTATATAGCCTATAGACATCACCAGTTGGCAACATCAAAGTTATATAAATAATAAATAGAAATATATAAACCTCATAGGTCTAAGGACAATCAGAGAATTGTAGCAAAGTAACGTACCTTGTTTCATATATTTAGTAACGATTACTTGATAGTTATACTTTATTTGATCATGTTAAGTGCATGTACTTGTTACGTCGCACCCACATGTTTGCTTTAAGTCACTACCTCAATGATGGAGTAAATCATTCTATCATATAACAGCACAAGAATTGTAAGATTGTTGATGATATTGATAAAGTCCTTTTGTTTTCAAATACGGAAAGATCGCTTTGAGATAAGGGATATATAAAGAAATTGTACGCTTATAGATACTAAGCTTCCAGCCTTGAGAGCAAGGTGGATTATATAACTATTCATTAAGATGACTCTCATACTCTATAGAGATTCAAGGATTGCCAATTACTGATCACGAAGATGAACAGAAAATGATGAATACACATTTGATAATTGAAGTCAAGTAAAGGACAAATCAGAAATGGAGATCAACATGTGCTTGAGACGTTTGAATTTTTGTAAAATGTAAATTGTTGGAGTTGGCAACCACTTCAACAATAGAGGTCGCTGTTCGACAGCTCGAGGTCGCAGCTCGGGGTCACAGCTAGTCTGCGCGATGCACATGGGGTCCCGCTTCTTGGTGAGGTGAGGAAATACATTCGCTGTATTGACTCTGCTGAACATAGCTGTAATGACTCTTTTGGATGTAGCTCAAGAGAGGTCAGAAAATATTTCAATAATATTGACTCTATTAGATGTAGTTTGGATTTGGGTGAACTAGGATAAATCGAACATGTTTTCTTTCTCTTTACTAGTTTGATATTTGTATGTGGTTATTTGTTTCTTTGATTCCAAAGACTCTTTAGTTTTTTCGATTATTGATTATTGATCAGTTCTCTAGGTTTTCTATGTACACGGTTTTTTTTACGTGGACAAGACCATGCCTATTCTTTCAAATATCGACAAGAAATATACCTGAAACCTAGAAAGTGGTTGTTTTCATTTTTTAACTTTTGCATACGTACAAACATTATTTGCATTTATAGCTAGGAGAGGAGAGTGCCAAATTACAAAAGGTCCAATAAGAGAAAGAATACTCACTAGTTAAGTGGTGCAATTCATGTGGTACTTAAAATCCTAACTACAAATCTCTGAAGATTCCTAAAATTACATTATCATATGGCAGGTTGATCACAGAGTGAATTGGATTAATTTTGGTCATTAACTGTTGTTATAGCAAATGAAAAATAAGAACAGTGGTTTGACACTTTGATTTAAAACTTAGAAGGACACTGGAAATTTTAGTTGTACACCATAATCAAAAGCATCAAGTATGGTTGAGGAGTGTTTTATTACAACATGCATGCTTAGATATCATCAATTGTGTACAAATTGCAACATAAAAACTGGAAAGAAAATGACACACACAAAATCATTGTAGCTAAATTATTAGAATCGGATTATAGGTTCAGCCCTTACATTGACATTATGGAGTTTCTAGTATTGTAGATAAACTATGTTCAAATTAACTGCCAACTCATGCACAAAGTATTAAAATTGATACATAGAATACTCCACAAGTCACAATCACTATATCTTAATTTCATGTTAACCAGGAGAGAAGTCTTATAATCCCCAATAACATTTTGCTTACAACTGAGTCATACAACCAGATAAAAATTGGACAAAATTTATATAAAATAATTACTTTGTGTGGACGTCAAAAATCACCTGGGGCTTTATCAGGCCCAGACATACATTTTCTACTGCAACGGCCCAAGGATACGATCCAACTCTAGTTGGGCCAGCACCAAATTTCATGATTTGGGCCAAAGCCTATGGCCCAAATCCCACTTTCCACCAAAATAGGTGTCATCAATGACCTACCTAAGGCCAAACCTCCGGAACAAGGTAAATAGGACTCCTCCTATTTGATTATATCCTAATTCGCCCAAGATTCCATATGTTGGGTGAATTATGACTCCTGCTACTAATGAGGCAAGTGAATCAGGATTTTTCCTATTCACTAGACCTCTTCCTTCATGGATTCAGAATCCTACTAGGATACGAAGATCCCACAACTACTATATAAACAGAGGTCACCCTACTGTTTAAGCATTCAATATTACACCTTCTAACCCCTTAGTTCTCATTCTTGAGAGTTATACATTGTCACTGTGGTTCTAGTTTCTAACTAAACTACTAGTAACTTTTCCTTTCCCTTGCCCTCACTAAAAAGCCTTTATTATCCTTACTAAATTGAGCGTCGGAGTGCCTACGGCAAACACCACCCCGGTGTTTTCCATTCACTTCACGTTAGTTTCTTTGTGTGTGTAAGTGTATCGGATTGTTAGTGGCCTCAACCTCACAAGATTCGTCCTTCTTTCCGCAACCATAGATTTTAGTGTCTACAGTTTGGCGCCCACCGTGGGGCCTTTGGCAATTAACACTCCTTCGACATTCTGCTCCACTAGGAAATCAGTCATGACTAAGACGACAAACAATGCTCCCACAGACCTCTCGTCAAAAATCGAGGCTCTAACAGCCATGATGCAATAAAATTCAAATAAAGTTGCAACATTGGAGGCCGAGAACACCAACATCTAAACCGAAAACCGGACTCTATGAGAGCAAGTAACTCAATTTTATTCACTGGACTTCACTCAAGATCAGGTGCTTGGGAATTACTTTTGTGTCTCAGTAAGTTCCATGCAAAACCTTTCAACCCCCTGCCCCAGAAGCCCAAACAAAGATCCTCAATCCTCTCATATCTAGTCATCTTTAACAGACGGCTCAGCCTTAAACACGATGCCCGTAACTGGCCCATCCTTACAAGCATCTCTCCCAGCTGACCCATCACTCACACTTGACCCCATTGCTCAAACGATCACAAAACCAGCAGTTGCAGATATTAGCCATTATCGGTGACCCCACCCAAACTACCATGACTGATAACCCATGTCTACGAACCCCACTAGGCTCTGCTCTCCCTCACGAGTCGAGCGAACAACATTACACCCAACAAACCCATCATAGTATAACTCACCCCCATAGCTTGAGTCATCCCCAAAATACATCCTTGGTCATTCATGCTAGTAAAAACAGTTGTTTGGTCACACTGGGGCCGACTCAACCAAAAAAAGCTACTAAGTACCCTAATACCCAACCAAACCCCTATGGAGCAAACCTGCAATCCATACCTTATGACGTGACTCATCCTGGAGGACTGAGTGAGTTGCAAGTACACAACTAGAGCATCAATACACAACTATTATTCATAGGTACCCCTCTCGAGCAAATATTGGAAAAAAAGTTGGCCGACATGGAGACCATGATGTGGCGCATACTGGGAATGCCTACCCCTGCTAAAAAGAGTCTGCCCTATAGCTATACAAACTCACCCTTTGTGGATTCAATAGCCTTAGTTGAGATGCCAACAAATTCACCATACCCAACATGAAGTCATATGATGGAACAACTGACCAAGACAACCACATAGCCTCATATAAGCAACAGATGTTCGTTGCCTCTATACCAAGGGATCTTAGGGAAGCCTGCATGTGCAAGAGCTTTGGTTCTAGTCTCCCAGGATCGGCTTTGCAATGGTACACTAACCTCCCCAATAACACCATAAGGTCCTTTGCTCAACTAACACCTTTGCCGAACAATTTGCCAGTAGCAAGAAACTAGAGAAGCTGTCAGCCGATTTGTATCGAGTGTACCAAATAAGAGGCGACCCCTTGCGAGAGTATGTTAGCTACTTCAACAAGGAGAAAATGTCCATCACTTCTTGCAACCCCAAGACCGAAGTGGACACATTTAGGACTTAGGAGGGGACTCCTTCCTGGTGGGGAGCTGTACAAAGACCTCACCAAGTTCGGTTGTAACACAATGGAAGATGCATTGGCCTGGGCAGTAATCCAAATTAGATGGGAAGAGGATGAAGCCAACCGAATGCGGCATAACCGAATGCGGCATAACCGAATGCGGCATAACTGTTATGATGATTGTCGGCAAAGACATAATGACAGATGCCATGAAACTTGCTCCTATGAACCGTATTGCCCAACTCAGTCATGCAGCTCCAACCATCACAATAGAAGACCGTATGATAGATAGCCTTCCTACCCAACCAAACACTTATCCAGCTCAACCCCATTCAAAGTCCCAGATTACAACCTCAGCATTGAACAAACCCAGCTAATAGAAATTATGAAAAATATGGGGCCGACTGTCAAACGCCTAGCTAAGTTAGACCCAAACATCAAGAGAGACGCCTCTAAATGGTGTGAGTTCCATTATGATCATGGACACAATACTGTTGACTGCATCGCCTTAAGACTAGAGGTTGCAATGTTGTTGAAGAGAGGGCACCTAAGAGTTTTATTGACTGACAAAAGGAAGCAAACCTTGAACCAAATAAGCAACAAAAAGTAGTCCACCCCCCCCCCCCCCCCCCCCAAAAAAAAAAAGATCCAAAACCCAAGAGTTTCTATAACATCATATCCGAGGGCTCAGTAATCAGTGGAGTCAGCTATTCATCAGTAAAGAGACATGCCCGAGCCAATCACTATCAAGAAGTTCGTTCAACTTATCTACTCAATCAGACACCCTTAAAACTGGTCATCCAATTCGAAAACGATGATCTTATCACCCTAACCGCAATGCACCATGATGCCCTGGTGATCAGCCTGCAGATCGCTAATATTCTCATCAAGAGAATTTTTGTAGACGAAAGATCCTTAGCCAACATACTTTTTCTACAAGTAGTTAAGACAATAAGGTTAGACGAAGCTGACATAAGTAGGTGTCCAACCATCCTAATAGAATTCAGCTCAAAGCAAAAGTATACCATTGGTGAGATTGTTTTACCTGTCTATGCTTGTAGTGTGAACCGTCAAACAGTCTTCTTGGTCCTTGATTGCCCCTCCCCTACAATGTCATCATAGGCCGACCTTGGATGCATGACATTGCTAGGAAACGATCAAAGTGGCAGCGGAAAAACAAAAACATTTACAACATGGATCGTTCCTTAGAACCAAGATCAGGGTACAAATTTATAGTTTATATATTAAATAAGAATCTGAAGATTTTAGTTTAGACTTTAAGAAATCATATGCACGTTTGGAGGCTCCTCCAACTTGTCTCTGAACGTATTTTGCTACCGACCCAAGTGTAGGATTAAACCGATGTAGTCCACACAAAGATAACCTTAAGGAACTAGAGAGGGATTTGCTAGATCCTCTTTAGCCTTTAAGAACCAAAAAGAAATCAAAGTGTATTTGATTTTTAGAAAAAAGCAAAATTGGCATGAGAGAATATTAAAGGGGCTGGAACTTTAGTTTAATATCATTGAAATGAATAATACCATTTATTTCACAAAGTGTGCACTTATATAGTGCACACTTTAACCTATTCCATCATGGAATGGGCTTGGGCTCCAACCCAAACACCCCTTGTATCCAAACATCCCCTTTAAGATATTTTAATTTTAATTTATCATTATCTCAATTAAATTCAATTAATATATATTTACAATATATATATTAACATTTAACAATAATGATAATTTATTTAAATATATGCGAACACATATTTAAACGTAATCTCACTTATTTAATTTTAACATCAAATTAAATAAAGGCTACGACCTCAGCAAATTTAATTGCATTGTGAAATTACCAAAATACCATTTCACCTAAAAAGATGAAAACTCCCTTCTTCTAAATTGGTTCTTAAATTATCTTCTATGTGTGTGACCCGTAGGCTCCTCATCATACCAATAGTGTGTAGTATCGCGATTAACACCAATTAATTGTCTCACTATACACAGACCAAGATTGGCCCCTAGCAAGGCATCATGGCCACCTGATAGATTTGGATTTAGCGAAGTAGCTACCTGTCAACGATATGATTACTGTGTAATCCGATCCTTTCATCATACGCTATCTCGACGAGACTGTGGCATAGAAATAGTGTCAATCTCGGTTACTCTCGATATTATGTATTCAGTTACTAGACCAATGAACTATATTATAAACTGGATAGAGCAACAACTCAATCCCATTATGGCCACAATTTTAGTGTCATTACCATTTACTGAATTGCGCCGTAAGATAACTTCTCCCATACCCAGGAGTGATGAATCCTCTGTCTATCCACCATAGTCTTAATACACTCCTTGATGCAGCTAATCACCACCGTATTGACAGCTCTGATTAGAACTGCGTTAGGCTAGTGTCAAACAACACCAATCGGTGCACAAGGCGCTCCGATGATCTCAAGTCTAAGGATCACATGCACCACCATTCATTAGAGAATTTGTTCCATAGACACTGGGGTTACCATCCATATGTAATCCTCTAATGGATCAGTCCAGTGAACTTACCTACAACAAGCACCCATGTGTTGCACCAGGTTGTCACCAAACAACCTTGACAAGTGAGATAAGTCACTGCCTTTCGACAGGGTCATTCAATACTATGATAGTCTTACCGTATTATCTGTGCCCTTACTTCAGAATAATACTGGGGCTACAGACATTTCTAGAATGGCCACCTTATGTGCTCATAGGGTTCTCACCATCAAGATTTGAAATACTTGATACCCTCATCACGGTTCTACCATTCTAAGACATATATCAATACATACAATGATGATTTATGCGACATAGTATAAAATGTATTTTATTGATCAATGAACATTATTACAAAGAGTCAATTCTACAATAATTGATTGGCTCTAGTGCATCTACTCTAACAGACATGAGAGTTGTTCCATCCACATTCCACCAAAAAATCAGGTTTCTCACCAAGTGGGGAGTGAGTGAAATCAGGGGTGACCCCAAGGCTTCTAGAGAGTGTTACAAGAATGCCTTCAAAGGCAAGTCACAAACTTTGTAGCAATTATAGTCAAATCCAACCCCTCGAGCCGAACATGACGAACCATCAATGGAGGAGTTGGATGAAGTACACACCCAGACCACCCTGGAAGGAAGACACAAATTGGTTCCCTGATTGAGGCCTGTTATTAGGGAGTGGCTAATCAAATTTCTAACAATAACGGCTTCACTTGGTCTCATTCAGATATGATAGGGATCAGCCCTAATGCAATCGTCTACCACTTCTAAATGGACCCCAATCACCCCCTAGTAAAACAAAAGAGAAAGAAGTTCACTCCGGAGAGAAACCAAATCATCAATGAGGAGGTTGAGAAACTGTTACTTAATAGGCTGATGTGAGAGGTACAATATCCAAATTGATTAGCTAATGTAATGAAGGTCAAGAAGAAGAATGGAAAATGGAGAGTCTATATAGACTTCATCAACCTGAATAAAATTTGCTCCAAAGATTCATTCCCACTCCCCCACATAGACATGCTGGTAGATGACATAGCCGGACATGAGCTGTTCAGCTTCATGGATGCATTTTTTATCTACAATCAGATCCTGATAAATCCGGGTGACCAAGAGAAGACAATTTTCATCACCCAAAGAGACACATACTGCTATAAAGTCATGCCTTTCGGACTCAAGAACACAGGGGCGACTTATCAGTGACTAGTTAATAAGATGTTTGCTGAACAATTGGGAGACACGATAGAGGTGTATATAGACGACATGCTTATTAAGTCCCTAATAGCTGATCAACAACTTGACCACCTGAGCCAAGCATTCTCGACACTCAGAAAATATAACATAAAGCTCAACCCTGTGAAGTGTTCATTCAGGGTCTCATCTGGAAAGTTTTACGGTACATGGTGACTCAGCGTGGGATAGAAGCCAACCCTAATCAAATATGAGATGTGCTAAACATACCCTATCCCACAAGCACCAAAGACATCCAGCATCTAGCTAGACGAGTGGCCACCTTAAGCAAATTCATCTCTTAGTCAGCCGACAAGTGCTACCTATTCTTTGCCACACTCAAGAAATTTAAGAAGTTTGAATGGACCCCAACTTACGAAGAAGCCAAGCAATAGTTAAAAAGGTATTTAACTTCTCCGCCTCTTCTCTACAAACCCCTCATAAGAGAAAAAGTTTATACATACTTGGCCGTCTCGGAAATAGCGATCTCAACCAGTTTAGTTAAGGAAGATAATAGGAAATAACTGCATGTGTATTATGTGAGTAAATCGCTCCTTGAATTTGAGACTCGGTACAACCAGTTGAAAAAGTTGGCATTATCACTCATCCATGCCTCTAGAAAGCTTCACCCATACTTCCAGTGTCATTCCATAGTCGTCCTCACCACATTCCCACTAAAGAAGATTCTCCATAAACCAGAGTTGTCAGGATGACTCACCCAATTGATAGTCGAATTAAGTGAATTTGATGCATCCTACCAGCATCAGACAACCATCAAGTCTCAAGCATTAGCTAATTTCATTGTCGACTTTACAACCAACACCACCATCCAAGTAGAGAAAGAGTTGTTGTGCATGACAGGTGTCGAGTCTCGTAAGTGGGCTCTCTCTATCGACAGGTCCAATAATTCAAATAGAAATGGTTTGGGCATTCTTCTAATTACACCTGAGGAAGATAGCATCCAAAGAGCCATCAAATGTGGCTTCAAGTGTACTAACAATGAGGCTGAGTACAAGGCCTTGATAGTCAGGCTCACCCTGGCCAAAGACATAGGGGTAATGAAATTGGAAGTTAAGTTCGACTCTCACCTAGTGTTTAATCAACTCTAAGAACCTACCAAGCCCGAGACACCAAGATGAATACCTCAACATGGTAAAAGTACTTTATTCTACCTTTGAAGAGTTCACAATCACTTAGGTCCCAAGAACCGAGAACGCTTATGCAGATGCCCTAGCCAACCTTGGATCAGCTCTTCAAAGGTCATCTTCAGCAACCATCCCGTTTTTGTTGCTATAGTGGCCAGTCGATTGGAAATATCCCTAGCCAGAAAACACATTCAGAAGTATTAGACATCAATTTCGTTAACTCGTGGATGACCCCTATCATCCGATATTTGGAAAATAATGAACTCTCATCTAACAAGAATGAAGTCTGCTGACTCAAAGCCAAGGCTGCCAGATTCATAATCTATGAGGGTCGGCTACTGAAGAAGTCCTTTTTCGACCCCTATCTCAAATGCATTACTCCAAAACAAACCAAATATGTCCTCGTTGAGATACACGAAGGCGAGCGTGGGAACCATGTTGGGGGACATAGTCTTGCCCACAGAGTGATCACAACCGATTACTACTGGCCTACCATGCGAGCTGATTCAGTAACTTACGTCAAGAGGTGCGATAGTTGTCAAAGGTTTGCCAATGTCTCACACCTCCCCCCTAAAAGACTCAATTCCATCCTCACCCCCTAGCCATTTATAAAATGGGGGATAGACATAGTCGATAAACTTCCAATTGCACCTACGCAACGAATGTACATGTTAGCAATCATTGACTACTTCACCAAATGGATAAAAACCAAGGCATTCACTCAAGTGTGAGACAAAGAGGTGAAGGGATTCATCTGGAAGAATGTAATATGTAGGTTCGGCATACCAAAGGAATTGGTCATCGATAATGGATCTCAATTTATTAGCTTCAGGTTCAGAGACTTCTATGATACCATATCAAGCTCAACTTCTTAACACCTCGCAATCCTCAATAAAATGGGCAGGTTGAGTCATCCAACAAAATAGTGATGCAAACCCTCAAGAAACGCCTCTAGAAAGCTAAGGGTGTTTGGGCAGATGAACTACCGAGAGTACTTTGGTCCTATCGAACCACAGTCTGCTCATTCATTGGAGAGACACCATTCTCATTAGCATATGGCTTAGAGACAGTCATCCTAGCCAAGGTCTCTATCCTTTCTCCCAGACTCCAATGGATGGATTAGCATACCAATGACCAGAATCTCTGCCACAACCTAAACACCATCAATGAACTGAAGGATCAGGCTCACATTAGGAACGCTATCTATCAGCAATGAGTCGCTCGGCAATATAAGTGTAATGTCCAAGTGTAATGTCCGAGTGAAAGCTTTCAAGGAAGAAGATTGGGTGCTTTGCAAAGTCTTTCAGAATACTAAAGAGGTCAACGATAAGAAGCTCGACCCTAATTGGGAAGGCTCGTATAAGATAACTTGAGCGATGGGCAAAGGAGCCTATAGGCTCTAGACTCCAGAAGGGAAAGATATCACCAATAGCTGGAATGCCATCCATTTCAAATGGTACTACATTTAGTAAACTGCTCTTATTTTCCTTTTTTTTTTTTTTTTTGGTTCTAAAAAAAAAAAAAAAAAGTGAGTGGGTTTGTCCATCTCTTCTCCTGTCAATTGGGCTTTTAGCCTAGTATCAATAAAAGTATTATTCAACATAGAAAATTTATTCAACTCCAATTAATATGCATCAACTCAGTCGCGAGGCCCGATTTACATTTATAGTCGATCATGCCGACTGGGCCTCAGTATACTTAGCATTGACAAATTTATCCAACTCCAATCAATATGCATCGACTAAGTCACGAGGCCCGATTTACGTCGACAGTTGGTCATGCCAACCAGGCATTGGTATACTTAGCATATACAAATTTATTCAACTACAATCAATTAGCATCGACTCGGTCGTGAGGCCTGATTTGCATCGACTCGGTCGTGAGGCCTGATTTACATCGGCAATCGTCCATATCGACCGAGCCTCAGCACATCTACTAATTTACATAGACAGTCGACCATGCCGACCGAACATCAAAACATCTACTAATTTACATCTACTGGTTTACATCGACTGACTTACATCGACAGTCGGCCATGTCGACTCAACATTTACTGATTTACATCGACTAATTTGCATCGACCTACTTACATCGACAGTCGGCCATGGCGACCTAGCCTCGAGGCACATTGATTCACATTAGGGAATTAGATTCAACCAATCATCAAAAATTCAGCCACTTGACCTCAACACACAAATTTCTAAAAAATAAAAACATTCTAAGTATACAAATCACACAACAACGCAACACTTGGTAATGAGGCAAACGAAAAACAATGCATTAAAACTTAAAAGCTTGCATTGGCGAAGAGTTGCAAATACAAAAGCACAAAAGGCACTACATGCCTTAAAAGTCTAGAATAGTATTGAAAAAACATATAAACTAAGGGTCGACACGACCCAGCTGATCTTCCTAAGCTAAATGATCTCTAGTCAGCCCGACCTTTTTCTCCTGACCAGCTAACCCACTAACAATTGTTGCATCCATGGTCAACTCAGTCGAACTCGCTAAAGCTTCCTCTTGATCTTCAACAAATTCCTCCATCTGATCTTTGAGGTCAGACTTGGCTCGCCTTTCATCCACTTGGTCATCGACACAGGCTGCCTCAGCCTTTATTGCCTCCCAGAGATCGATGTCCCCATCAAGGTCCCAATGTGCAATATTCTTAGCCTTGTATTCCTTCATCAGCTTAGCACGGGCCTTGATCATGGCATCCTTAGCTATGGATTTGCATCGCTCCCTAAGTGTGACTGACTCTTCCTCTCTCTCAACCAGTTCTCTATTCACATCAGAGAGCACCCTCTCAACTTCAGCCAATGCCTTTTTCAATTCGACTGACTCCAACTCGACCTACCATTGCTTAGTGCAGCTCTTCTTTGAGTTTTTCAATGCTTGAGCCTCCCGGTTTCTCAGACCGGTATTGGACTTAATCAACTCTTGGATTCGCACGTCCTAGGCAACCGCAACCTTCTTCAAATAGAGTCTTCTCAAAGCCTACAAGAAAACATGCAAGTTACCTCCATAACTTAGCAAAAAAGTTAGTAATTAAGAAGTACTTGAAGTTGCCAACCCACTCGGCCACAGCAATCGTCCTCATCTGATTCAGTCGAATTTCGTCAGCAGGTAGCAAAAACGACTTGGCCAAACTACCCATCCCAGTTGCATCAAAATAGATCAAGGTTGTGTTGGGAAGAGTGATCGTCACCTTTTCATCCTCATCAAATGTGACTTCTTTTGATGACCCGACTCCAACCGATGAGAGGAATTGACTCAGTTTGTTGAACTTGAACTCTCCTTGGGGCCAAATCCCTCTTCTTCTTATCTTTACGCTTCATAGCCACATCACTCGTATTTGGTATGCCTACCTTAAGATTACTCATCAACCTCTCTACAATGGCAAACCCATCAGATGCTAGTGGATGAAGAAACAAATGCTCAAATAGTATGTGATTGCTGTAGTGAATTAGTAGCACGTGCCATAATTGCTTCGATGAGGGGAATGGGATACCCCTTTGAACAGCTTCAACTCCGGCCCACAAATGACTCATCCTCAAGTTGGATTCTTTCAAGATTATTCTCCAGTCTCTTTGTTCCTTCGAAATGGTAAGAACTTCCCTCGTCATCACGTCTACACCGTCTCCATTTTTTTTGACTCGATCGAAGTCGGGATTTGAAAAAGAAAGAAAGAATAAGACTTAGTAATCACAAGGAGACAAAAATCGATCTCTCACGTGTGGCTCTCCATGTGTTTGCTATCTCGCCCTGGCCTCTCTCGCTAAATATGGCCTTGCCCTTCATAAAGAAAAACTGCTCCTTCCAGTTCTTGTCACTCGACCTCAGGTTCGTCACTAAGTGGAGTCTGTAGTGCCTAAGGGTGATGGCGTATCTACCTTTCTCTCGGTCATGTTCCTTCAAATAGTAGGAATGCAGTAGCTCGTGCAAACCGAACATCACTCGGTTCTGAGTGCACAACACCTCCAAGCACAACAATAACCTCCACCCGTTCGGCATTATCTATGTTGGTGCAATCATGAAATGATTTAACACCTCCCAAATGAGTCGAGGTATAAGAAGGTACAAACCGTCTTGAATTCATATCTCGTACATGCTCACTTATCCTTTTGCCTACCAATCAACCAGTGCATAGCTTTTCAGGATTCTGATCTCCACATAACTAGAAACGTAGTATTGCATCTGAATCTACCATTGATCATTCTCCTTAAGTAAAGGTTGTTAGAGTAGGCACCCTATAGCCAATCAATTATTGTAAAATTGACTCTGTATAAATGTTTATTTATCAATAAAAGACATATTCTTCTATATCATGTATGTAATGATATATGTCCTTAGAATGGTAGAACCGTGACGAGGGTATCAAGTATTTCAAATCTTGATAGTGAGAACCCTATGATCACATATGGTGGTCATTCTAAAAACGTCCGTAGCCCCAGTATTATTCTGAACAAGGATACAGATAATACGGTAAGGTTATTATAGTGTTGAATAACCCTGTCGAAAGGCAATGGCTGATCTCACTTGTCAAGGTTGTTTGCCGACAACCTGGTGCAACGCATGGGTGCCTACTAGAGGCAAGTTCATTGGACAGACCCACCAAAGGATTTCATATACAAATTTATGATTTCATGAAATAAGAAGGCAGCATGCATTTTCTTCAAATAGTCACCACCAGATTTTCAGCTTACCCAGACATGGACAAGTTGCCGGAAAATCGTATTTTCGCGTCTGAAAAACCAAACACCGACACACAATTCTGCCCGGCGGTTGTCTAGGCATCTTACTCGGCAACGAGTTGTGCAATCATGGATCAGATAAACGCAGTAAATAATTGGTAGAAGTTAGAGAAAAATTTTGGCTGAAAAGAAAAGTTGGGAAGCCATTAATTATCTAGGGGAAGAATCTGTAGTTGGGAGCATTCATTCAATATAATCGACGTGCGCCTTACCATATTACTACATTATGACGAATGAAACATCACCGATTCAACCAAGCAAAAAGTTTTAGGTGACACTTTAGTGACCATAGCTCCAATTGTTTCCGGAAACGTTTTTGGCATCTAGTATTTGCAGATGTTAACACAAATTTATTAACCATAAATTATTGTATTTGGGGCAAGTTCGTTTTCATTTTATTTGGATTAGCTACTGTCTGCAAGTAAGTATTACTATTATCTTATCTGTTGTTTGAAACCTTCGGGAAGAAGATGATAAGGTAAAACTTTGAATTATTAGCTGAAGAAGATAGGAGTTGAGTATTTTAATTTACTCGTAAACGGTAAAACCATTCAACAACAATGGCCCTGTCTTTATATGCTACACACAACGCGCTGTTTGGGACACTTCTTTGGATAGCAGTAAGTGTTTTTATGTACAAAGACCTAAAACTTATATTCAACCACGCAATTACATCGCACGCTTTTTGGCTCAGCTATCGGAGATCAACGATCCAAAACCGATTTTGAAATTGAAGCTAAAGCAAGACAACTTTTGGTTGTTCTTGTCCTCCATTGTCATCTTAAGTTTGTAAGAGCCCTGTAGAAACCACACCCATATTAAACAATTGAACAAATTGTAAGAAAAAATTAATTATCAAATTAACTTCCAATTTGGCTACTAAAGAAATATTGTACTAATTTTCACTTCCACCAAATACTATCTTAAATTTGAAAATCAAATAAAAACGAGCAGCCAACAGCAGTAGTCAGAAGATGTTCATAAGAAGCAAAATGGGATTAATTATAGAACATAGGAGCTCGATGACCAAAGTTGGTGGGTGAAAATATTGTTATTGGGATCTAACTCCCAGAGAAAGGGGCCAATGAAAATAGTAGTGTTCAGCAAAAGTAAAGAACCAGATAAACTTAATTTTAAAAATAGCAACAAGCAAAGTTTTTTCCAAAAAGCAAACTAGTTTCTTTATCAAAGGATAGAAGAAATTGCGATGTAAAGTGTAACTACAACAATATTTATCCTATTTGTGGACACGTGATGTAAAAGCAAGACACTGAAAGTAGTTTCGACTAAGGATAATGTTTCTGGTTCCAAACAAGACAAGTAGGATTCTAGTTATGCTAGCATTAGAATTAAGAAGTACGAGCTGCTACTGTAACTTGTCATACTTCCCGTAATCATACATTTGGACATCAACAAAATGTGTGGGAAAAAATAAAAAATCAGAAAAATAAGATTTTTTTCTCATTATTTTGTTTTTTCTTTCCACCTCTAGGAATCAAAGGCAGCATAGAAGGTGGTGACACATGATCCAGCTTAAGGATAAAAGATGGTTCCAGCTACAAGCTTAAATTAAGGAGCACAACTAAAGAGCCCTTCCGCACATGCAGGCTAATACTTTATCGGGTATATTTTTTTTTTTTTTTTTTTTTTTGGTAAATATTCGTTGCTTAACATTATTGCTTCTGTTTTGCTGTATTTCCAGTTTTGAGGGAAGTATTCCATGTTCCTTGTCTTACCCTTAACTTCTAAAAGATATACTTCATTAACTTCAGAGATTAAATTGGGATGTAAAGTTTCACTAAGAAAAAGAATGGATGAAAACAAACACCTCCATACACTCATTTGCTTATCTATCATTTTCTGTTTGCTCCAAATTTGATCAACAAAAGCATTTAAGGCCTCTATGTCCCCCCTAGGTAGGTGTATTTTCTTCTTCTTATGAACAAATTCTCCTATTCCGCAAGGTTACTTGAAAAATAAGAAAAAATGCCCACATACCTCTGCCAACGCCAATGTTCATAACTTAGTATCAGCGTCTAGTTATTTTGGGCATTTTAATGCATCGTGATAGAAGTTGATACTTTAACATGGCCTAATAGTTTGGGGGTACCTATGATGGTCTCATAAATCACAATGTTTTAAGTCATAGAGATGAAACTTACTGGAGGAGTGAAACCAGGCAAAGTCTGGGTGTGAGACAGCACAAAGTCTCCTTCAGCAACAGGACAGGACAATTCTTGGCAAAGATCATGTGTTTCTTGATGGACATGCACTCCAAAGTAAGAAACGTCAATCACCACTTTCCCACCAGGGATAGCTTGAGCTGTGAAAAGGGACACAATAAGTTTATTGATGAAACTCCAAGGGACACATCAAGGGAATGTAAACACAAAAAGTAGCTTCATATATGACAGACCTATTAATAAAGTCTACCAGCTGAAGGGGCATAAGGGGCACAAGGGCAAAAGGGTGCTGGTAGTGTGAGTGAGCTATAAAGAGGGAATGTGCTAGTGAAGGTTTGTTATGGAATATCCACGTGTCAGGGAATATAGTTTGTTAGAGGGAGGATAATTCAGTAGATTAAATAGAATAAAAAGGGAGCTTTATTCTTAGGGAAAGTTAAGTATATTTTTTTTGAGGGTCATTAAGGGAGGTCCCCAACTTCTCGAATTGCTGGGAATTATCTGTTCTTGGTTTTGGTTGGTTGTTTGTGGAACTATTTCTTGTTAAGTTTTCTCTTCTTCAATACAGTATTTGATTAATTGTTGGGTGTTTGTCCATTCTTTGTATTTTGGATTGTTTGCAGCTGGATTTGATTTAATTTGACAGGGGTTCCCATCAATATTCATACATTAATGTGTGCTATAAGAAGGTAAAATATATGGACCAAAAAGACCAAGGACATCCAGAAATGAGAAATCTTCATCTGAGAACCAATTGCCCCAACCCAACAATTTGAATTTAGCTCTATGGGTGGAAATATGATCTAACATCAAAATTTAAAGTAAAATGATAATCTACAACTTTAAGTCAGTATATGAGCAGCTGCCAAAACTTTGAAAGATGACATGATTATGCAGTTTGACCCAGCAATAAGGGAATCACAATATGCCAATTTCCCTAGACCAAAAAAGGGTTCTAATTAGACAATAAAAATATTGACATGATTAAAATAAATTTTAAATATACTAGGACAATTTGCTTGTTCTCTATATACTGTTGAGAAAATCAAATCAGATGTAGTGGCAAATAAATCTAATCATGCTATCTTACCATCACATCTCATTATACTTGTATTTTTGGATTTCCACTTCCAGAATCAATCAAATTTTCAAAGAAATTATTGAGTGAAAAATCATAACATAGTAAATTGATATCAAATGAGTCGGTGCACATAGCCACCAATACTTGTTTTATTATCAAGACCCTAGACTTTAAATTCAAACAACTCATTTTCCGTCTTTTATCCACTTTTTCCTTTCTCGATGAATGTCATCCATGATAAATGCCATTAGACACCATATTGCTATGTAGTCGACACTGCAAAAGGAACAAATGGCGTGATTGTCAACTAACAAAAGCCTAGCCTATTGGGTGGTGTTACCTACCCACCCTTACAAGCCCAAAACTCAATCAATTTCAATCCAACATGGGATCACAACACAAGGAGACATTGACTATGACTCAGTAATATATCAAAGTTATTGTCCACAATTAGAAATTTGCTCTAGGATAATAAAAAGAAGAGAAGAAAGGTATCACATTACATCCTGTAATCGTGAAATACTACAAGCTTATGAAGATAAGTGCTACTGAAGTTCATAACACTTGAATACTATGAACTTGGAACTCATCTTATAAAGAGCTTGAACTCTAAAATTCTAAAACTGCATCACAATCCAATATCACCATGAAAATTACAAATGATGTAATCATCACAATTACCACATCCTGTAAAAGTACGAGATAGAATCATTACTAAAATGCTTATAATTGCCACCGTTAATATAACGATTACCATAGTCACAACAACTACCAAAAGCAGCGTCATTGTCACCATGACCATTAGTGATTTACTTTACAAACATTTCGTATTATTACCAGTAGCCACTATCTTAAACTCCAAGACCAACAAGTACCACAGATATAACTATAGAGAAAACACCACAGTCGATGTCATAATCCTAGTAACCATTATTAGTACTACTGATTTTATCATAGGGAATTTCTTATACTTACAATTGTAAATCATTCTACTTGATGGAAATTCAATATATTGTTTTCTATATGAAACTCTGAACTGACACGATGCCGTTCCCTGTCTTTCAGATTTTAATTGTTACACTAAGAATTAGTTAAATCAAATTAAATTTAATAGTAACAGTTTAGCTGAACTACATCAGTTATAACTTAATTACAAATAATTAAACTCTGCAGATTTTCATTCCTGTCAAATAGTACCTTGACAACTGTTTGCGTTACGTTCACCTAGTGAGTCACAATATAAACTCATGACATTTGGAGAGAGAAAGAGAAGGATGGAGGAAAAAATTGTTACTAAACAATGCAGGACAGGACTGAAGGTTTAAGAAAGCAAACCAATTAAGCCACTACACTGTAGGCAAATGCCAGAGCAACATAGAATATGACTTGTGCAGTGATTAACACTTTAGTCTCTAAGGTTTTAAGGGTGTCAATTATGTCAAATATGCAATATAATAACACTGACTGAAGTCCAATTTTTTTCTAAAACCTTTAAATCAACTACAATGAGCCAATTCCTCTTTTATTTGTATGCTTTCTCATCAAGTTAATCAGCCAAGTGAGTTGATGGTTTGATAAATGCAATGATTAATTAAAGCCTTCATTTATAAATAGTGTCCTTATGGATTCGCAAGAAATCAATGTCACTAAATATCAAATGAAAATATATATGTTTCTGGTTAGCACATATTCACCAACTGACAAATGTGGTTGCATTCACCTTGCATGAACGAGATGGAGGATGGATCCAAATTTTGTGATTAAATACCCCTTTTTATCATCATCATCATACCACAACCACTTTTCCTATCTACAATTATACTTCCCAATGTTTTATTTACATTTTTCTTTTTTTTTTTTTTTGCTTCTCTTTTTCTTTTTTAAAAATAAAATGTTTTCCCAATGTCAAGAAGAGATTCAATCTCTCTCTATAATGAAAAGCCAACTTCATCTTATAAAACAAATGCTGTGGAATAAAAACTGCCCTGTGCCAATACATAATGGCTCCAACATCACAGCGGCCACACCACAACAGACTAGACAAGCATGCCTAAAGTTTAGAAACAAGATGTTTAGTAAATTTGTTGTATTTGGATACTTGATTAAGTCTATCTATATCTTTGACATCTTTTTTGAAGATGCAATCTTCATAGTAGCTGAAGGGGGTGTTTACATCCTTGTATGTGATTTCTTTCCTTTCTCTTCTCAATGACCAAAAAACTAAAAGGGGAAGAGAAAGAAAAACCATAGACATGTAGAGAAATTCAATAATTTCTTTCCTTTATTTTCTAAAATGGATATATAATTTAATCATTTTGGATACTCCCCACATATGTGTATCACACCTATCTTTAAATGACATTATCAAACATAAGAATAGATTAACTAGTGTCATGATACAACAAATAAATCCTGTGCAAGTGATACAACACGCGAAGTGCAGATGTACAAGAGGCGTGGGAAGGAGCACCAGGGGATCAATAGTATTAAAAGAAGCAACTAAAGTGGGAATTGAAGTAGTGGGACAGGTGGCGAAAGATTACTGGAGGAGGGATAAATTCTGTTAGTAGAAGAAAGAATAAAGGGAACAGCAGAGGGTAAATAGGCATCCAGAAAGAAGTTAGGAAAATGGGAGGTAGCTGGCCCTCAAAGTCAGCATATCGGTTTCTTAGTTCTAGTCTTGGTTTCTCTTATTTTCATTGTCGTTAATTAAATCCAGTACTTCTTTTATTTGAGATACGATCTAGAGTGGTGTAAACTAAGTACAAATGAAATACACTCTTTGTATTTTGGAACTCTAGAGGTTGCTATGAACTGCTGTTTGTTTCTGTCATGAGCTATTGTATGTGGGAATGATTGAGAAATCTGGGTAGGTTCGAAACAAATTGGTATCAGAGCAGGTGGTTGTGGGTGGTTTGGTAGCAACAAGAAGGAATCTAGGCTTGAAAATGTGGAACGGGAGCTACACAAATTGGGCATGGTATGGGGACAATTCGTGAATGCATGGTAGAGATACAGAGTTGGATGAGGAGAAAGGATGAAGAAGAAGTGGACGTGGGGAACAGAATTCATCCAGAAACATGAAAATCAGGAAGAGGAGAATCAAAACAGAGTAAGTGGATCAGGGAGTTTGGGACAAAGTCAGAGTGAGTTGGGAGGAAGAAAACTGAATTACCCATTTGTGGGTGAAGATCCTTACGGGTGGATCTTTAGAATTGAAAGGTATTTTTCTCTGAATGGAATTCCTGACGATGGTAAGCTAACAGCTGCGGCAGTGTGCATGGAAGGGGAAGCCATTAACTGGTATCAATGGATGGAAGTCAGAGCACCTGTAACCTCGTGGCCATCGTTAAACTGCTTTAATTCAGAGATTCAGCGGATCTCAAGAGAGTAACCTTATGAAACTCTAATGGCCCTGAAGCAAAACAGTACAGTCGCTGATTACAGAAGAAGATTCGAAGCTGTAGTGCTGTTGGGTGAAGAGAAGGAAGAGATCCTGAACGCTGCGTTTTTGAATGGGTTAAAGGCAGAAATTCGGGCTGAGCTGAGGTTGATCCAGCATTTCTCTTCTCCAAACAATAGAAAGAGCCCACAGAGTAGAGGAACGTAACTGGGCTTTAGAAGAACTTAAGACAGGTCCAGCAAGAGCAATAGGTGGAAGGGCCTGGATTAAATGTCGAGTCAAACAATATTGGATCCAGGAGTTTCAACCCGATAACCACCCGACCCGAAGATTCATTTAAAGCCCCAAATTTGACTGAATCCCTAAAATCGAACTCCTTCTCAAATTCTTTCTCAATTCATTCTCAAATCCCGGGCGAAGAAACGCAGAGGGTACTGCGCTGGGTTCATCCAAATTCTCTCCTTGCGAATACACCTCTACAAACTTCAGATCCTTCGACAGAAACCATCCACCGCGACGTGAATTTCCCTTTCGAAAAATGACGAAGGCCAAAATATAGAAGAAAAGAGAGAAAGGGTTGTGCTTCAAGTGATGGGAAGTATTTTGGCCATAGTGTGGTGAGAAGCAATTTCAAGTAATCCTGTTGAGGAGAAGAAGAAGATTTGGATCCGGGGGAAGTGGAAACCAGTGAAGGAACGACGGCAGAACAAATCCAAGGTAATGTTGAACTTTCCTTAGCTCGGTTGTGGGAATCAATGGCCAAAAACGATGAAGTTGAAGGGCAGTATTATGGGTCAGGAGGTTATTATCTTGATTGACAGTGGGGCTTCCCACAATTCATTAGCGAGAGTTGGTAGAGAAGCTGGGTATTGCTGTAGAAAGAACACAGGCGTTTGGAGTGAGAGTTGGTGATGGATATAAAGTCCGATGTGAGGGAGAGTGTAAGGCAGTATGTTTGGGAGTCCAGAGGGTACAAATAATTCAAGATTTTTTTCCCTTTGAAATGAGTAGTGCAGATGTAGTGTTAGGCATGGCTGGCTAGAACATAGGGGAAACTACAATGAATTGTAGGCAGCAGGTGATGAAATTTAAATTGGGTGAGGAAACGTGACAATTTAGGGGATCTGCACTAGCAAAACAATGGTTTCCTTGAAAGCCATGATCCGAACGTTGAGGAGTGAGGGAAATGGACAGGGTGAATTTGGGCAGCTGCAAAACAGTCAGATGAAGAGGTCAATGTCAGTAGCACGTCATTTCCAGTGTTAGAAACATTTAGATCCGTATTTGAGCCTCTACCGGATTTGCCCTAGCAGACCCCCGGACCAGCAATTAGGTTACTACCAGATGCCCAACCCCCAAACCTTAGGCCTTATAGATATCCGTTTTACCAAAAACGGAATTGAGAAAATCATTGGGGAGATGTTTGCCTCAGGAATTATTAAGCCGAGTATCAGTCCTTTTTCCAGTCCAGTGTTGTTGGTTAAGAAAAAGGATGGTGGTTGGAAGTTTTGTGTAGACTATAGGGCACTCAATAAACTGACCATTCCGACGATTTCCCATTCGGCCATTGATGAATTGTTCGACGAACTTGGGGAGCTGAGGTATTTTCCAAGCTGGACTAAAGTCTGGCTACCATCAAATCAGAGTGCGCTCTGAAGACACGCACAAGACGGCTTTCCGCACTCATGAAGGGCATTACGAATTCCTAGTTATGCCCTTCGGATTGACCAACGCCCCATCCACATTCCAAGCTTTGATGAACGAGGTATTCAGGTCTTACTTCGGAAATTTATTCTGTTTTTTTTTTTATGATATTCTTTGTACAGCAAGTCAATGGAAGACCACATGAGCACCCTCAGTCTCACATTTCAGAAGCTACGGAACACCAATTAGTGGCTAACCGAAAAAAATGTTCCTTCGGGCAACCCAATTAAAATATTGGGCATTTATTTCAGCAGACGGATTGGCTGGGGATCCCTCTAAAATTGAGAGTATTGTCGACTGGCCCCGCCCGAAAGATATTAAAACACTAGAGGGTTCCTTGGACTGACCGGATACTACAGACGATGTCAAAAGGTACGGTAAAATGCCACTTCCCGAAACCTGTTTAAAAAGGATGCCTTCATTTGGGGGATGACCGCGCGCGCCATTTGAAGCTCTAAAATTGCCCTGACCAGTGTACCAGTGCTACGAATGCCGGATTTCTCTAAACAGTTTGTTATTGAAACGGACGCATCAAGGTGTGGGTTGGGAGCTGTCTTAATGCAGGAAGGGAGGCCTTTGCATTTTAGTAAAGGACTGTCAGCCAATTCGAAACTCAAACCAGTTTATGAAAGAGAATTGATGGCTATTGTATTAGCAGTACAGAAACCATTGCTGAAATACAAAAACCATAACTCTCCGGTGGATGAAGTTAATCCACAAATGTAGACCCGCAACAGCATTTTACTTGAGCTTAAGGAGAATCTGCACAAAGCTCAAAACCGCATGACAAACTTCTGCCAATGCAAAGAGAAGGGATGTCAGTTTGAAGTGGGGGAATCGGCCTACCTGAAGCTACAGCCTTACCGTCTGAAATCTAGCTTTCCGCATTAATGAAAGCTAAGTCCCAGGTTTTATGGCCCCTTCCAAGTCCTTGAGAAAATTGGTTCAGCCGCTTACAGGTTAGACCTACCAGAAACTGCCCATATCCATAATGTATTTCATGTGTCTCAACTCAAAAAGGCCAATTTCATCACCACATATTCAGCCTCTTCCGATTCACTGAATGAGGACTTGGTCTTAGTTGTTGAACCAGAGGAAGTGCTTAAGCTCCGCCGGTTACTCAATGGAGAAAGGGAGGCTCTTGTTAAGTGAACGGGGTTACCCCACCAGAGAACACTTGGGAAGAATATGACACCCTGAAACTGCATTCCTTCATTCCACCTTGAGGACAAGATGGCTCTCCTTCGGAGGGTATTGATACAACACGCGAAGTGCGGGTGTACAAGAGGCGTGGGAAGGAGCACCAGGGGATCAATAGTATTAAAAGAAGTAACTAAAGTGTGAATTGCGGGAGTGGGACAGGTGGCGAAAGATTACTAGAGGAGGGATAAATTCTGTAAGTAGAAGAAATGAATAAAGGGAGCAGCAAAAGGGTAAATAGGCATCCAGAAAGAAGTTAGGAAAAGGGGAGGTAGCTGGCCCTCGAAGTCCAGCATATCGGTTTCTATTATGTTCTAGTCTTGGTTTCTCTTATTTTCATTGTTGTTAATTAAATCCAGTACTTCTTTTATTTGAGATACGATCTAGAGTGGTGTAAACTGAGTTATCAATGAAATACACCTCTTCTGTTATTTTGGAACTCTAGAGGTTGCTATGAACTGCTGTTTGTTTCTGTCATGAGCCATTGTATGTGTGAATGATTGAGAAATCTGGGTAGGTTCGCAACAGCAAGCAAACTCCACATAGAATAGGAGATATTCTTGAAATTAATCGACCCCAGAAAAACGACAAAGGAATCCATTGCTATACAAAGGACTTAGAAAGTTTAAGAATCAGATTGACTGTAACTCAGGTTCGTTTGAAACAACCTCAGGTCTGAAGACCTGAACAGTCTGCACAAAGCCATGATGAATATCATACCAAATAACACACGTTATGTATTCCCAAAATGTAAAATGCACAAACACTTCTTTTATTATTCTGGACTAATATAGATACTATTGGCAAATATCCCATCATACTTTCCCAACAAAAATTTGTATTTCAAAAATCACAAAATGCTAAAGCTAAGAAGTGGATAAGATGTTGACAAACGAGTATTGAGGAGAAAAAGACAACTCGGAGACGAACAACAAAAGAGTAGTCAGTGAACACAGAATATTCAAGATAAGCGTCAACACATAATCTAAGGTAAACCAACTGAAAAAAGCGCAGAATTTCATCCTAAGACAATCAACAGATTCCCAGTTTAAGGATCCAATAAATCACTAAACTGAATCAATCAATCCCGTATATGCACCAGGTAAAACTGAATAGGAGAATTACCTGAAAAGGCAGAAATTTTAAAAGTGGCTGGTTGGCCTGTCACTACAGGGTCAGGTATTATCTCAACTCCATGGACCTTTACTTTATAATCCCCCTTCTTATCTGCAATTACAATCATTAAAAGAAGTCAAATCCAACTAAAACATATGTTTCTTATTAAATATCCATCATTTATGAGTTTAAAATAACAATAAGTCACCCAACAACATCTAAATTCTTCTAAAAGCTTCAAAAAATAATAAACCCAAAGTTAAAATTACATAAAGAAACAAAAAAAATGTAGAAACAATGGCAATGAAAATAACTGGGAAAAAAGCATTAAGAAATGAGATAGAATTAAGTGCAGAAACCGACCGCAGTATGTGACATCTATGGCTTGAATTGGAGAAAATAAAAGATAAAAAGTAACCACCGCCAATCCGGTGAGCTTGAAGAGTCCTGTTGGTTGATACATGGGCTTGAATAAAGGAGAGAAGAAGAGAGTGGAATTATCTGAGCAAGTGGTTCATGTATCTCACCGAGAAAGCTGACAACAGATAAATTCAAGAATGGTTTTGGCATAACCCTTCCTTTTCATCTTAATTATATTTGACCCTTATGTCATTAAATTTATTCATTTACCCCACACGATTTAGAAGGGTTTCTGATTTTAGGTACAACTTTTTTTGAAAACTATCTGAAGAGGGACAAAAATTGCAAAATGTTAAAAAAAACATTAAAAATAATTAAATTGAAATTGAAAAAAGAAAAACTAGTTACCAATGTTATTAGATTAGATGTAGATTGTAGACAGACACTGTTAAAATGTTAAGAATTTCAATATAAAATTAAATTAATAATTAGAGCATTTTACTAATTGACACTAACCTAAGCTTTAATAAGTTAAGATTATTCAAATAAATTTATACATTTTCTGACGAAAGCTTAAGAAGTAAGTCGAGGAGAATAAGAATAACAAATAAATTCAAAGTTTTCAAGGTAATGCAGCAACGGAATTGCGGGCAATGTGAAGTGGCAATAAAAAGAACCAAACAGGTTGACTCTGATTATGTATGTTTTTCCTACATTAATTAATTATTAACCTGTAAAAGAAGAATAGAGTATAATATCCATTGAGAGTTTAAAGTTCCACTCCACAGATGGTCAAAAAAGAAAGAAGACTAAAGAGACAAAGATAGACCCCACCAATCCATTCAAATAATTCATTCATTCATGCTCAATCTGCCTTTTTTGTATTTTAACATTGGTACATTTTTACTCTTTTATCCACTCACAAGATAATGCAAGGTCTCAAGCGGGCCTAATTATTTTATATTTTTTTAACTTTTTTTTAATTCGTTAAGAGAATTGAGACTCATCCATCTTTTATAACCTAATTTGGGATGATAATTGGAATGGTAGGGATATTTATCATAACAAAGACAAAACACATAGGAATACGAATAAATATAATATAAGACCGTGGCCACCAACTACCATGTGCTACACTACATATATGCTTTCTATCGTACACCATACTTTTACAAACTGCCATTAATTACGTGAATATTATTTTGAATTTATATTATCATTAATCATAATCTAAAAATTTATATAAAACAAAACATAGTATTATTCTTTTACTGTAAGCATAGCTTATTCCTGTATGTAAATTTTATATTTTTATTTTTTTTCTTAAACTTTGATAAATTAAAAAGAGAGTAATATGTGTTATATTTGTTCAAAAGATCTATTTGTTCAATATATATATATATATATATATATGAAGGGTTGCCAGGTCACCACCACCCACAATTAGATATCTCAATAATCGACCACCACCATCCAACGGTGAATGTTGGCCGGCAAGATAGAAGAGCCCAAGATGATCTGTCAAAATGACGTGTCATTCAAGTTTATTTTCAACGGTTCATAACTGTTTTTACCACTTTACTCAAAACTTGTTCACTTACACACAAACTCATTTAACTGCTTCTCTCTTTTGTTGTTTTATGAGTTAAAAAAAATAATAATAATAAAGCAATATATTTCTCGAAGCCTTAAAAAAGAAGATTCTGTTGTGTTCTGTTAAAACCTGCCAACCCCATGTGCTTCAAATCATAGTTAATGGATCGCTTCACCCGCAAATTCAGGCTTCTTCTTCTTGCATGGCTGCATCGATCTCGTTCTGGTATCATCTTTTTTCTCTTGTAATTTTAAGAGTGGAGTGTTTTAAGTGCAATGTTGATTTTTGGACTTCATTTTGCTGAATTTTATGTGGGTTTATGGTTATTTTTTGAGGTTTAGTTTAATTGTCTGTAAATCGATGCAATTTGAAGGATTTCAACTTGAATTTTCTGAATTGTGTAGAAAGTAGTTTCGGTTTGGCTTCAAGTTCTCTGATATGCTTCATTCTGTAGAATGTGAAGATAGTAAATACAAATTCATTTGTTCTGCACGAAATTCTGATGAATTGATCGGTTCTTTTCCTGTAAAATTGGAAAAATACCTCTATATTTTGGAGAATTATTGGAGTCTTTCTCTCAGTAACTTGAACTTTCGAATGTTAAATGTAGAAACTATTCTATTCTCTCTTAATTGTTTCACTTGAACAACCATTCTGTCATACTAAGTTTTGTGTAATGTGACTGGTGTCAAATTTATGATCTAGTCTGTGTTTTTGGGTTTAGTCAGATTTTCGTTAAACTACATATAGAATTCACCAACTTGATTGTTTCAGGCCCGATATCTTTGGTAAGGCGTTTTTCTTACAAGGAAATTAAGAGAGCAACGGATAGTTTTCACAGAACATTTTACAGAAATTCCCATGGGGCTGCTTATAAAGCAAGATTTCAAGATGGTGAGGTTGCTTTGGTAAGAGAAGTGCAAGCTTTTAATGTAGAAAAAGATGTCTTCTACAGAGACGTGCAACAATTGGGGCGTTTACATCATCGCAACCTTCTTGCACTTCGAGGGTTTTCTGCCGGACGTAAGAGGTCTGAATCCTAATTTCTAACATATTTTCCCGGTGGCGCAAGACAGAAATGGGAATTGAGCTCATTTCATAATTACAGTAGTAATCTGCGAAAATACAAACTCTCTGATCTATAAGAGATTTTTGAATTTCCTAAGTTATAGAACATTAGAGATTTCTAGCATGCCATGTGAAGACTTCAGCAGAACTCATTTTCTTTCTAGACCTTTTATTTTTGTGGGAATGCTGATGAGTTCTCGTCTAGCTAAAAAAAATGACTTGAATATCTTTTAAAATTTGTTTAGAAGTTTTGGATTAAGTCTTGGCCTGTAGTATTAGACTCAGGCGTATATTGTAAAAGGGATAAGTTACTTATGATTTCATTTGCAGGTAGGTAAAATGGTAAGAATTGAAAAAACTAGTTGTTTTTCAATATAATAAGAACAATCTATTTGCAATGTGTGTGTTTGTCAGTATGTTGGTGAAGATGTAAAAACCTTGAGAATTAGTTCTCTAAGCTCTGCATGGATATTTGATAAAGAACTGATTTGCCAAGGTCATTTAGAAGTATACATGAAAAAGATCATGTTCTGGTGTCAATGTAATATATATGATATTTAGAATGTCTAAATCAATGGTATTATACTCTGCCTATATATACACTCAGTCAGTGTTGGTTCATCAATGTAAATGGCAGATTAAGTTGTCACATCAAAGTTTTTTGTTCTTGGCATCCAATCATATGTGATTCATTCCTGTGTCCTGATTCCGTAATCTTTTCGATTAGTTGAAAGGTTATATTCCTTTTCTGCTTTTCTAATTACTATTACTTATGTTTGGACTTTGTTTTAACTTTGGCAGGTATCTTGTGTTTGATAACATAGAAAATGGAAGCTTGAAAGAACATCTTAATGGTAATCCTTAGGGCAGAACTTGTGCGAGAAAAACTTGCCCATAATTGTCAAAGTTAATTTGTGCTAACAACTATTGGTGCTTGGCAGATCCTCTTAAAACCCCCTTAAATTGGAAGACGAGGCTTCAAATAGCCATTGGTGTGGCAGCTGCACTGGTATGTTGTAAAGTTAAGCTATTATCTTCCAGAAGGCAGTCATAACCTGCATTACAGATTCTTAATATTTGTTAGTCCAAGAACCTGTCTTTTCTCAATGGGAAAGAGAATTTTTACAGAAAACATAAAGAAATGTATTAAGTCAAACCAAAAGGACTGCATTTTGCTTAATTCTTTCTTCCAGGAACTACAGATTATCTTAATTTAATCTCAATATTATCCTCAAGACACACAGCCTTTGGCACTGATGTTTATTAATGGACTTGAGGGAACAGATACACAACAATAAGCAGCTCGATCTCTATGGATATATCTTTCTAGCTTCTGTCAAAATTCATGCATAACTTACAAGTTAGTTATCTGGTATCTGATTAAGGTAATAATACACTGCAGGAATATTTGTTGCTCTTTAGTAACCCACCAATATATCATGTCTCCATCAGCTCAAGCAGTATTATGTTAGACGAAAACTTCACTGCAAAGGTTAGGTTGACAACCTCTCTTTCCGTAATAATTTTTAGCATTTTCTCATGCGGATAATTCAACTTTTTTATAATTGTGTTGTCAAATTTGCCTTTGATTTTGAATTTGTTACAGGTCTCTGATGTTGGCATTCTTAGTTCTGTTGGAAATTATGTCAGAGTGCCTAACAACTCATGTCCAGAAGGTAAATAATATTCTGCTACTAGCCTTACAAAAGGTAGACAACAAGTAATATGTCAGCAATTTATCTCAACTAAAATATTTATTCATTCTTTTGTAGATCTTAGGAGTCAGCATTGCAGTAACATAATATTTCAGCTTGGCGTGCTGATCCTGGAGCTAATAACTGGGCAGTCATCAGAGGAAGGAGGTGAAGATTTAATCCAATGGATCCAAGAATCGTGCTTGGGCAGTTCAATCCCTAGGATGATAGACCCAGATCTTGGGAATAATTATGATTCTAGAGAGCTTAAAAAGCTTCTAGCTGTAGCAAGATTATGTATTAAAACTAAGGATAAGCCAACATTTTCAATCCCACAGATATCTCGGTATCTCCAGAAGAAGGTAGATGTTCCAAGGCAACAGTATCTGCGCCCTCAGGTTTCTTTTATATGAAGTTTTCATCTTATATGAAATCAAGTTATTTGTTTCGTTTTAACTGTTGCTCTTTTCTTTTATATATAAAACTAGGTAGAACATTGACAATAATAAGTAGTTTTCACTTGGTCATTATCATGAGAATGATGCTTCGGAAGTATGCCCTGAGCCCGTGAGATTATGCTTTGGATTGGGCTTTCAAGTTTTATTTATTTTTCTTTGAATTTGCTTTAATACCCACCATTTCATTAGTCTTTTTTTTCCTTTAATTAATTAAATCTTTAAAATGTTTTCTTTTATTGAACTTTATAATGTATTTAGGCGATTCAAAAATAATGAAAGGATTTACTATATGTTTATCTAATTACGTCAGGTGTATGACCAGATTCCTGCTCTGCCCTTTTGAAATTCATGTGGGTATTATATGACCAGTCTATTGTCCTTGCGTACTTGTTTAGACCTTAGAGAAAAATTAAAATGTTTGCATATAGTTTTTGATAAAGTACTAAACAGTCACTGAAAAGGTAATCGACATATTTTTATTGGTTGCTGTATGAATGTTTATTAAATTATGTTTACAAATTGTTTTTCTATGTTATCAAAGTATTAGATTAGCGACCTCAGGTTTACTTAGAAGTTATATGATTTATATGATTTATTAGGTTTATATGGTGTTCAATAGACTCTATGGATTAATTGAGATGTTCTTAAACTGTTCAAATACCCCGGTCAAAAAAAAAAAAAAAAAAAAGTATTTAATTAGATTTAGAGTTAATGACTTTTTTTCTACCGAAATAATAATTTAATGACATTTTCTCAACCAGAGACTTTTAAAATACCATTTTACTACCCAAATTTATATTCCGATGACAAATAGAGCAAACTCGAATCAGGTTGTTGGGGCTTTTGAAAATGAGAGGCAGATAAGTCTTTTGGTGGTGGTGGTAGGTTGTATTTTAGTGGTTGGGATTGATCGAAATTTGACTTAGAATTGGGGGCTAGGAAAACCCTAATTAATCGATTGTTGGTGATTGGCGGAGGCAGCAAAAGTAGGGTTTGAGGGATTTTGGTGGGCGATGATCGGAGAAGAGAACAGTGGTGGCGTGGGGTCGCAACAATGCCAGAATTGAAAATGGAATATAAATTTAGATAGTTAAATGGTATTTTAAGAGTCTGTTGGTGGAAAAGTGTTATTAAACCATTATTTGGGTGGGAAAAAGTTGTTTACTCTAAGATTTATTGAAAAAGTGTCCACTCAGTGTGTTATTTTAACTCAAGAGTTCATAAATGTTTAGTCAACTCATTTGTGGTAATATTTGAGATTGGGTCTAGTGATGGTTATTTTTGTCATTTCGTGTTATTAAATTCCGCTATTGTTAGAACTTTTAAGTATTTTATTTAGAGTAAACGACATTTACCCACCCAAGGATTGGCGATGGCAATCGGCGATTGGCGAGCAATTGTGATCAGCGATGTTGGGAGTTTTGGTCCGGAGAAGCTGGTGATACCATTGGTGGTGTCGGGGGTGGTTTCGATGTCGGGATGAGTCGAAATTTGGATTAAACGCTCGACCAAAACTAAGAATGGTGGCCGTCAATCGAGGGCGACGAGGGGTCAATCAGGCATGGAGGTTAGGGGTTTTGATGTAGGGGTTGAGGGGATTGTAATGGTGGTGTTGGGGGGGATCGACTACACCGAGAACAAACCAGATTGGCCTGAAATTTCTAGTCCTTCGGTAGGGTGAATTTGAGATATGAGGGTTATTTCAAAATTTTTATCTTTGAAATGACCATTTTACCCTTTTAACCGTTAGATTAAACAGTTTTTAATTAATTTAAGGGTGAAAATCTGGAATTTATGAAACCATGGGTGGGAACTTGAAGATTCGCCAAACCTTGGGTGGGTAAATGTCGTTTACTCTTTTATTCATGTTGGACTTTAAGACTTTATTTTAAAAGTAATGCTACAGTTATCGAAAGTAGTGCACCGAATAACGTGACACAATCCTGACCGTCGATTAATATTAATTCATAATTAATCAACCACCAGGATTTTATCATGTCATTCGATGCATGAATTCGGTGCACTACATTCGATGACTATATTATTTTCCTTATTTTAATACTGCTTCAAGAACAACTTTACATTTTTTTTTAGAATTAATTTTCAAAATGACAATTTCAGAGTTTTTCTTAAATTTAAAGGATTTGCTAAAGCTTTTTTTTCCAAATAATGGAAGTGATTATTTTGTTAATAAGAAAAAATAGAAAGAATACTATTTTATGAGACCCAATCTAGATTTATAGAAAAAATAAGGTGGATTGTTTCAAATACTGAATACTGATACATGGAGATGGTACAAATTTAGAAAACTCTAATTTAATTTAATTCCTTCATAAAATCATAAACCTAAAACTTTGCAAATTTTCAATGGCATTTGTTGTTATAAGGAAAGTGGCATGCAGTTTTAAGAAAAGTGAACACAGAAAATATAATCCATTAAAAAAAATACACTTGGCTCAATGAGTATGCACGCAACCAACAAATTATTCATCAGTTTTCCAAATAAAATTTTTGTGTAATCTTGAATTTTACAACTAAACAATTCGTATTGTGCACACAAACAGTAAGCTATACTTATTAATCAATCTCAATTATGTAAACATCACATACAGTAAGATTAAACTAACAAAAATATCAATCTTCTTTTCTACCTGCATAAATTTCTGTCGCTTATTTTTGCCAAATAAGTTTCAGTTTGGCCTGCCATCTAAGTTTAGCCAGAAATCACAAGGTTCGATTTCAACCATCACATAACAAAAACATTAACAATTATAAAAATATGAAAATGACTGCCTTAAAAGAACTTTTAGGAATGAAAATTTGTCCCTTAAGTCTCTCCATGGTTATCTCACCACATTCCCAAGATCTCTAAGTACTAGTCACATTAGTAGCTTCAATCATGCAAGCATATTAAAGGACTCAGGTCTATCGATTTTTATCATCATCACTGTTGGGCACACTGCACCCTCTGAGGACCACCGTGCATGTCATCATCTTCATCATACGCCTCCTGACCCTGAGACTGCTGCTTCCTCCGCATCTCCTCTTCAATGTTAACATCATGCAACGTAGTTTCCTCACACTCGTCCAGCTCCATGTCAGTCAGCTCAGATGATGGCTTGGGTGGCAGAACAGCCGCTAGTGCCTTAACCTGATCTGGGGTCAGAGAATCAGGGAAGTCCACAGTAAAGTGAATGTAAAGCTTCCCTTTCATGAATGGCCTCTGGTACAAAGGCATCCCCTCATCATTAATAGCCTTGAATGAATCTGTCAAAGAGAATTACAAGTCAATGCTTAGAACAGTAATCAATACAATCTCAAACGTTCTAGAAACTTCTACAGTTATGCACCTATTACTCACCAGGCTTGACAACTTCCCCAGGGCTAGACTTGATAAGGAGCTGTCTGCCATCCAGGTGTGTCAATACAAACTGAAAACCACATAGAGCCTCAGTGAGAGACAACGTGTGCTCATAAAAGAGGTCTTCACCCTTCCTCTTGAACTTGGGATGTTCCTTCTGCTGAAGGACAAACACTATATCTCCAGTGACTGTATCAGGCTGCAGAAAACACAAATAGGGAAAACAATCAGAGCCATTACATAAAGCCAGTATACAGGGGAAGAAGCTATGCTAACCGAAACCAAGGCATACCGATTCATCAGCTTCACCAGGGAAGGTAATCTTCTGCCCATTCTGCATTCCCTTCTCAACAAAAACTTCAAGCACCTTCTTTTCTGGAACAACCTTCTCTCCCTTGCACTGTGGGCATCGATCCTTATCATCAATAGTCTCACCAGTACCCTTACATTCATTGCAAGCATGCTGCATCTGTTGAATCATAGAGGGGCCAAGGTGCCTAATTGAAACCTTCATACCAGTACCTTGGCAACCAGCACACTTCGTTGAAGCTCCAGATTTCGATCCTTTGCTGTTGTAGATCAAATATTAGTATCCCATGTGGAAAATTATTAACCATATTTGAAAAGGATCTTCAAAAGAGCATTAAAGTAAAAAAACAGTACTCACCCATTGCATTTAGAACATATCACATTTCGCGAGAGTGAGAGCTTCTTTGCGGTACCTTGGTAGAGGTCCTCAAGAGAAACCTTCAGAGGATGAACCACATCTTCTCCCCGCCTCTGTCGACGTCCTCTGCTGCTGCCACCTATTCAGAAACAAGACATTGATTCAATCACCAGTACTTGAGCACAGATGCACCGGCTAATCTAATAAAATACTCCCTCTAAATCATATAAAAGTCCATACAGTCCATACCTCCAAATGGGCTCCCACCAAAGAAAGATTGGAATATGTCAAATGGATCATGGCCACCACCACCACCACCCATTCCTTCCTTGAGTGCATCCTCACCATATTGATCATATATCTCACGTTTCTCAGGATCACTCAGAACCTCATATGCCTGAGCCAACTCCTTGAACTGCAAAAGAAACCCATTCAAGATTCATCTTTACTCATCTACAACATATTCAAACGCTAAAGACCACATCTTTTTCACATAAAATCAATCACCAGACCCATAAAACACTAATAAAGAATAAGAAACAGCAAAAAAAGAAAAAAGAAAAAAAAAAAAATCCTTTCATTACAAATTTCTCAACCATTGATCCCACAAATTCATCATTTCCCCTCTAAAATTCCTCAGAAAAGCCAAAGAAGAAAACTAATATCCACGAAAAAGAATGAATGTACAATTCCCAACAATTAATAAACCCCTAAAATCCAAAAAACACTAAAAAAAAAAACGACAGAACATTTCACCACCTAATTCATAGTACTTCACCGGACTGGCAATAATAAGATGAGTAGAAGAGAACTCACTTTCTCAGGATCGCCTCCCTTATCGGGATGGTTCTTGATTGCAGCTTTCTTGTAAGCCTTCTTCAAATCGTCCTGTGAAGCGTTCTTGGACACGCCCAGTATCTCATAGTACCTCGTGTTATCGCTTTTCTTCGGCGCTCTCCCGAACATCTTCTCTTAACACTTTCAAGATCAAAGTCAAGAACGATTAAAAAGCTTTAAACCCCAAATTCTATTCTTTTCTTCAACAGATTTTGATCCGAACACGCCAGGAATGAAGAATATCGTACAGAAAGTTCACGAGAAAAAGTTAGAGCTGTGGGGACTTTATTTATATGAAAGGTTAGTCGAATGGACGGTCCAGATTGTTTCCTTGTTTGTGGAATCCTTGGATGCGAAGGGTCTAGAATTCTCTTTATGGTGAGATCCTTTGAATGCTGTCTTCATGAGGTTGGACGGTGAAGATTTTATTCTGGAGGCTTCGTCCAAAGGATCTCATTTCATTATAAAGTCTCGTTGATTTGTATTGTTTTTGGTGTTTTTATATTGAACTATGGAAAGAATTAAGTTTGATTATGTGATTTTGGAATTTGAAGCGTTGATCAACATTTCATGATAAAGGTTATATATATATATATATAGCAAACCTCAATATTTGATGTGAACTCTTGCTAGTTGAAAATCCAACCCTAGCCCCAGTGTGTTCAGTTATTTTGTAGTGAGTACCCTCTGATTTCATAAATATCATCAATTCTCAATTCAAATTTATCAATAATTTCATCAATTTAATCTCAAAAAAACATATTAACTTCTCAACATTGTTGATTGATATCAGATTATTAAATTTGGATGAATAATAAAAACATCATTTCTTTCAAACTTAGACAGAATAACCTAATAGTTCATAAAAAAAGAAAGTTAAGAGTCGTATTTCCAAAACCAATATGTGTTCATTACAAAAAATGGCAAAAACATGAAGGTTAGAGTTAATAGTGTATACGAGTTGAGCCGAGCCGAGTATCTGCCCACTCGAGCTCAGCTCAGTTGCTATAGTTTCAAGTTCGAGCTCGACACCAAAATGGGGTCCTCGAGCTCGAGTATGCTCAAGCTCGACAACTACTCAAGAATCTTAGGCATATTGCAGTTGTCAAGCTCTAATCTAGCTTGATTAGACTGCCTCTAGTAGGTGAACAAACATAAAACCAGAATCAAACAGCTTGATCATATCATCAATTTAGCAAATGAACAAACAAACATCACAAAACATAACAAATCTTGACCCCATTTTTACAACCCATCACACTTACTCTTCCTAAATACTCAACATAAAACCAGAGAACCCTGTTCATTTCCGAACCATTACAATTTACAACCCACCCCACTTACTCTTCTTAGATACCCAAAAAGATTGCTGACAAAATTCAAAAAAACTATTCGATTTCTTGTTTTCACTTTTATCTTTGACAAACTTGAATCAAACTGTTTGATCATATCATCAATTTGAAGAATGATCACGTAATTTGGAATATATTCATATGGTCTACGTCAGAAGTGAGGACAGAGATGGAGAATGAGATCCTCGGCCGTGCCCCATCCGCGCCCATCTCATGCTTTGGATGAACTTGAAAGCTTTACAAATTAAACTAGGGAGAACGACATTTTCCCACCCCAAGGTTTGGCGAAACAACACTTTCCCATCCATAAAGTTTCAAAATGACACTTCCCACCCTTCGTCAGGTTCTGTTAGTATTTTCTGTTAATATTTGACTAAAAGACAAAAATACCCTTAAATAGTTTATTATAAATAAAAATTTAGTTAAGTGAAAGTTTTTACTCAAGTGTAAAGATACATTTTTTCCTTTGTTTATTTAATTAATTATGAATATTAACTATTAAGATTTTCTATGTTAATTAGTAAAAATGAAAAACATTTATATTAGTAGATTATTGAATAATAGTGATGAGATATTTATGACATTATAAATAAATAAATAAATATTAAGGTCATTTAACTTTAGACAATTTTATAGCATTACTCTTAACTTTTTAGTTGGGTTGATTATTTTTTCTTTTTTGACTTTTTAATATCTTACTTTTTGGCTAATTCAAAAATAAAAAAAATATATTTATAAAGTCAAATATTTAAGGGTATTTTCATCTTTTCAGTCAAATATTAACAGAAAACATAACAAATTTTGACGAAGGATGGGAAAGTGTCATTTTGAAACTTGACAGGTGAGAAAGTGTCATTTTGCCAAATCTTGGGTGGAAAAATGTCATTCTCCCATTAAACTAATACATACATTTCAACGAAATCTAATGTTACATTCTAATAAATAATATTCCACATGCACGACCAGTCGACCACTAGTTTGTTCGTTTGAGTATTAATTCAACATCATATCACCTATAAAATTACCAATAAATTTTTGTTTTACACATTTTGACTTTAAGCAAATACAAACTAGCCCTTACTTTACTCATCATCAGGATAATTTTTTCATAAAAATAATTTTAAGATCAACCATATATCTGAAAAAAAAAACCTCAAATTTCTTGTTCTAAAATATGTATTTCTCATGACAATGATGCATAAATGATGAGATGATTTAGTAAATAGTATATTAAATCAAATAAAATGACACACGTTTATAAATTGATTAACAAACCTGGTAATTAAAATTCACCTTTTTAATTAATTTAATGATAAGGAAGATAATATTAATAAATTTACCATTTAAATTTACTTCAGAGCAAGGGAGGCAAGATTAATAAATGATTAGTTTATGTAAATCCCACATGTATAATTATTTGGTTTTTACTAGAAAACCCCTATAGTTATCACAAAATTGCCCACAAGTATAAAAAATAGGAGGCTAGCCCCTATCCTGTCCAATTCTGTAAATAAAAATTCGTTAAATATAGTATTGAAATGATATCTTTGCCTTGATTAAAATTTCATAATCACTCCAAATTCATTAATTTTACATTCGTCAAACAAAATTTACAAAATTATACATTATTCTCCACAAAAAACAAAAAACAAAAAACTTCATAAAATTTTCTTATTCGACCCTTAATCTCAACAACTTTTCCAAATATCATTCTCATCCAATTTTTCATCAAGTCTCCTACATCCATGATCCAACATCAAACCCCAAATCAAAGTTTTTGCATAGACAAATCAAGTCCGGATTAAACCTTACATCAACGTCATCACTACACAATACTTCATCAAATTCATTGATCAAACAAAAAACCATCCACCAATATTGATGAGGACATGACCGAGCAACATGTTGTCGTAAAGCTGACACATGATCCTCTTCACATTCCAATGGGCCCGATTACGAGGAGTCGAGCTAAAAAGATGCAACGTGCGTTGTCAAGGATAATTGAAGAACTTGAAGCCAAGGAAGCAATGCATGAAGCCGAGTATGCCTTAGAGGGATTCAAAAAGACTGTTAACAAGATTGAAGCCCAAGTCCAAGTTTGAGGAATTGAAGACCGATTCTTGCTAGCCCTAATTGGGTCCAAGTTAGCGTCCAAGCCTTTGTTCATGGGCCTTAATAATTGTTATTTTATGTGGGCTATTTTAAGTTCTTTTAAGACTTATTTTGGTGTAATGTGTTTGAATTATTTATTTAGTAAAACCCAAGTCTTTTATTGTTTTTATTAGTTGGGTTTGGGTTAGTTATTAGGGTTAAGACCTATTAATGGGCCGTTAGCCTTACTTTGGGCTAATTAGTTAGTTATATATAGTTGTAGGCTGTTTTGGCCACACACTTTTTGGAGGAATAATTAAATATTTCGTTTTTTTTTTTTTTTTTTAAGATTGCATCTTGATCTCTAGAACTCATTAAGAATCACGAATTCTTGTGGCGTTCGTCCACGAAACTTATCAATCTAAGTCAAGATTGTGGCGTTTCAAATTATCCATACCAAGGTTTCGATAGATTCGTTTCGGGTCGCGACTCTTCAAATTATGATTGTTCCTAGATCTTTACGTTCTTGATCGGCGGGTTTCTTCGCAAATCGAAGGAGTTCGCATTAGTTGGTATCAGAGCTAGGTTCAAATCAGATCCCTTATTATTTTTTTTATTTTCTTTTGTTTCTTTTCGAGTTTTTATTCTTGTTTCGTCGTATTCAATTCGTCTTGGTTGAGTCTTGCTGAATATCTTGAATAAATCGATCATCATACTATTGAATAAATTGACCATCTTGATCAATTCGTGCACCAAATTAGGGTTTCGATTCAATTTAGTTCAAGTCATTAGGGTTCTTTGAATTTAATCCCATGTTTTGTAATCCGATCTTATGTTGAATTCATGTTATTTCATTTGGGTCTTGATTTGTAATTGACTGAATCTTGCTAGCATCTTTTCTTGATTGCAAATTAAATTCAATACAAATCAGATTTAACAAAAGTCGGCCAAGTTAAAAAAAAAAAAAAAAAAAATTGCAACATATATCAAATATGAATCTACTGTTCACGTTTAGATCTTGGTTATTAATGAGAATAAAAAATGTCATATTTACCCCCCCTTAATGTCTAGTCTTTTATACTTATTTGCTGCCTAAATATACTCATTATTATTCTATTTTGATTTAGGATGCAAATGGAGGCGTTAATTGCAAAACGGAACTAATTAAGTGAATTCAGACAGTTTTAACATTGTTTCGTAATCTGGGCATAATTCTCTCATCCGAGCTTCGATTGAGATGATTCAAAATGTTATGGAACCCAAACAAAGAGATCTACAACTTTTATGTTTTGAGTTTGGAGAGATACTCACTGCATCAAGGTTGTAATTGGGCTTAAAGTTGACGCACCTGCACTGCCGACGTTCTGGAACATTTTGCCTTATCATGCAATTCAAATAGGCAGATTATTACAAGAAGTTTTAAAGACCTATTGCACGCAAATTACAGCTGGAAACACCACTTTCTTATTTTGTATTAAGACTTTATTTTATTTTCAATTACTCAGATTAGGATAAAGGTTATTTTGGGATTTTAGCATATTTTTAGGAGATTTAGATTGAGTAGAATTAGAATTCGAATTAGAATTCGAATTAGATATTTTTAAAGGGAGATCAGATTAGGGATTACATGCTAATATTTATAACTTGGTCGAAGGAAACAAGACCTCGGAATCAATAAACTGTGAGATCAATTTGGTTTTTTTTCTTTAAGTGTTCAATTTATGTTTGAGTATTGAATGTTCTTCTGTGCTTATTTTCATGATTGTTGCATTTAATTACTAGGAGGCCTACTAGTTTATTAATTGTTGCAATCTACTGCTAAGTTAGATATAAAATCCGTAATTGTTTGATCCCTTTAACTTGTGAAGCAATTAGGGTTTAAGAATTTGCTGCGTCAGGAATTATTAAGCCTTAAGAAGAACATTTGACTGAATTAAATGCAACCGCTTGAGTTTGTGTTGTTTAGCTTCATCGATCTCTCTAGGTCTTAAGGCTGCCACTAGATTAAATCTTTAGCGCTTGTCTATGGTTGTTTAGTAGTAAGGTTAATTAGATCGCTTGTTTCTTAATTAATTAGAACTAAGGAGAGATAGGAAAATAGTTCCAACGGTGAATATTCAAAGTATGAATTGATTTATTTTTGCATCGATGATCAATTGTAAGATTCCGATGGTGGATGTTGACTTAGACCAAGGTTTGTTATTTTGATTGATTGATTAATTTGAATTGTGGTTTTCCTGAAATAGTTTATGTTTAACTCAAAACCCCCCCATACTGGTTCACGTAACATTAAATTCAGCTAGACACTCTCCGTGGGAATGATCCTGACTCACACTACTACATGTGTTTTTAGGTTTTAATTCTGGGTGCCTACGACAGCACGCCAGTTATATATATAAGTATAAGAAGAAAGAAAAGTCGCGGCCAAATCTTGAATCTTGGTTTGATTTGTTACAATCTAATCTGTTACGATTGTCCTACCAAAGATTCGATCTTAATTGAAGTTTTGTTAGTTTCATATTTTTGGTGTTGATTTTTTTTTATTATTATTGTCGTGAACACTCCTTTGAATTCCGGGTGTTCTATTGTCTTCATGATTTTTTCGGATATGTCCTTTGCATTCTTGGTTGGTGATTTTGGGCATCACATCTAAAAATTTGATAATTCTTGCCTTTCGTTGTAAAAAAAAGGAAAAAAAAATTTAGATCGTGAGATTCAAAAGAGTGTTCTACACGAGAGTGTGAGTGGCTTGAATAATTGAGTGTAAACACGTGAGGGAGTATTTGTAAGGAATTTTCTAACATTTTCTACAGGTACACCTTCATGGGAAATCTTGAAAAGGACATTACAAAAGAATCAGAGAAATCCGAAGCTTTCACAATGAAAGCTATGCAGCAACAATTAGAACGTATGATAAATGTTATGAGTAGTTTTGAGAGTAGGACAGAAAGAATGGAAGAAGGGGAAAAGAAATAAGAAGAAAGCACCATCCATGGGAGCTCATGACAGAATAGTAACCGATAGTGAGAATGAGCGCAGTGACGATGAGATGACCATAATAAGTGGGGATGGGCAGGTTAGAAAGAACAGTGGGAAATACTTTAGAGGAGGTAAGAACTTGATTTAGGAAGATAGAAACTTGGGTAGTATTAAGATGAAGATTCCACCCTTTCAAGGTAGGAACGATCCGGAGGCTTATTTGGAGTGGGAGAGAAAGGTAGAACAAGTTTTTGATATCCATAGTGACTCAGAAGAGAAGAAAGTGAAATTAGTGGCCGTGGAGTTTACTGATTACGCTAGCGTATGGTGGGACCAATTAGTTAGGAACAGGCATAGAAACATGAGTATACCTATTAATTCTTGGGAATATATGAAGAGTGTGATGAGGCAGCGATTCATTCCGAGCCATTACTATAGAGATTTGTTCCAGAGATTACAAGGGCCTAGGCAAGGGAATAAGAGCATAGAGGATTATCATAAGGAGATGGAGATTGCTATGATTAGGGCGAATATAGAGGAGGATAGAGAAGCCATTATGGCTAGGTTCTTGAATGGGTTAAATCAAGAGATAGCGAATGTGGTAGAGTTGCAACACTATGTTGAATTAGAGGACATGGTCTATATGACCATGAAAGTTGAGCGACAGTCGCAACATAAGGGCCGACGAGACTTAGGATCCTATAGTAATACTTTTAGGTCGAGTGGGTCTAAGCGAGATGAGGGGACTTCCTACAAGCCCAAAACTGAGAGTCCCAAGCCTAAGAAAGACGAGTCCAACCGTGATTCAAAGTTTAGTAAACCCAAACCAGCCAAGAGAAACGGCGAGATAAAGTGCATTAAATGTTTGGGTAGAGGTCACATAGCTTCTCAGTGTCTAAATAAAAGAGTCATGGTATTGAGGAAGGATAGAGAGTATGAGACAGAGGAGGAGTCAGATGATGATTCTATTCCACCATTAAAGGATACTAGTGATGTAGAGTTACAGTTTCCTATCAGAGTAGAGATAATAGTGTCTAGGAGAGCTTTGAGCATGAAAATTAGCGAGGAGAATGAGAAACAACGAGAGAATTTTTTCCATACTCGCTGCCATGTGAAGAATAAAGTGTGTACCTTAATCATAGATGGTGGTAGTTGTACTAATGTCGCTAGCACGGAACTTGTTGAGAAGTTTAGCTTACCTACACTCAAACACCCTAGGTGTAAAACCCCATTTCCTAATTTAGTTAACTAATTAATTCTATTTTATTTTTGGTATTGTTGTAAGGAAGGGGTATTTCTGTTAGTTTTTAAGTTTGCGTTAAGGGGTGAAAACAAAAGAAATAAATTATGATGGGTTTGCATGTATCAAGAGGGAAAAATCTGGACAGTTTTGCTAGGAAAAGCTTATGTGGTGGGGTTAGATGAAATTATGAGAAATTGGGGGGCAGATTGAAATTTCAAAAAAAAAGGGACTGTTTTGTTTAAAAAAGAAGAAAAGGGTGGTTCGCCAAAATGAAGAAGAAGAAGACGAGAGTTGAGGGAGAAAGCGAAAACAGAGCAAAAAAAAATAAATAAATAAATAAAGAGAGAAGAGAAAACGAAAGGAGAAAGAGAGAAAGATAGAAGAGATGATAGAAAGAAAGAAGAAAAAAGAGAAGAGAGGAGAATGGGTTCAGCTGAAAATGGTAGAGTGAGAGAGAAGAGTGGAGGAGAGTGCAGGGAGCTTCGGCTATTAGAATAGTGAGTGGATCTAACTAAAAACCCTTTTAAAAAAAAATCAAAATCTTGTTTGCATGTCAAGCTGTGAAATTCTAGCATGTTGTGTTTGAGGGAAAATTGAAATTGGTGTGAATTTTTGTTTGCATGTGTCGGTCCAGTAATGTTTCGGGAAAAGTTTTTAGATCTGGTTATTTTGCTCAAAGGGTTGAGATTATTATGCTGCATATTTTCCATGATTATGTCTAACAGCTTAAGATTCTATATTTGCATGTGTTATATTCTTTTCTTTTTTTTACTTTTCATATTTTTCATATTTTATAGTTGCATGATGTCAATGAAGTAAAATGGTGCTGAGGTGTGTGATTGGAAATGTGAACTTGACATATTGAAAAAGGTTGTTTCGGTTGGGCTGAAATTGGGTGAGAAAAAAAAGTTAAAAAGTGCAGATATTGATAATGGAAAAATGAGGGTATTGGCTATTTGTTTTGGAAGGGCATGTTTATTTTATTTTAATATGAGATATCCTTATGTATTAATTATTAGCTCTTTGGTTTAATTATAATTATCGTGTGTTATTTGAGTTTTTGGCTTTTCAAAGTGATAATTGCTGATGATTGGTGTCCGACATATGCTATGGTAATGTAATGTTGAAGTAATTTTTAATCTGGGTTAAATTGTCATTTTTTGAAACATGTTTAGAAAATTATAGTTTCACCCCTATATGTGATTTTTGAATATTATGTCATATATGTATGATTTATAAGCACATATGTAATATGCTCTTGACTTACATGTTACTTGAGATTATGCATGAGATTATTGTGTGCTAAAACCACCCTACGAAGTACCTATCCCCTAGAGTTACAGATTATCAGATCTAGTTTATGACTCTACGCATGCATATGACAGTTATCAGTGCTCTGCCTAGGCGTTGAGTGGTCCGCCAGGTATGACAGTTTCAAAGGCTCTGCTTACGCGATGATAGATCTTGTCGAGTATGATAGGTACGTCCCTCGCTCTGCCTGCGTGTGGGACACCCACTAGGTATGACAGATTTTCCCCGGGGTACTAGTTATGGTGAGAGTTTCTAATACCAAATGTTGAGGTTTTATTCAGAATCAGATACAGTTAAAAGAAGTAAGTCAGAGTACAGTTTACTGAGTGCATGATGGTTAGAAATAAATCACATATTACATACGTGAATGGGGTGATTGCTTTCTTTGCATATTCATAGAATTATATTGTCATCAAGATTTGCTTAAGAATTGTTGTATGTTATCATTATTTCTTTTTATAGAACTTTGGCAAACCTCCCCTCTCCCCCACTCACTGAGTATTTTAGCTCACCTTTTTTTTTTCAATGTTTTTCCCCCCTCACCAGGACCTCCCGGAGATCGTGCCGAGCAGTAAGTCTCCGCTCAAGGTCGTGCCACGCGTCGACGTCTTTTTATGTGGGTTTATATTTATGTCGTATTGTATTTTGGACTTCCGCTTCAAAAACTCATGTTTCCCATCATGTATTTCCTTTTGTTTATGCTTTGGAATGTGTAGTATAAGTGGAAAACCTGATACCACAAGTTTCCCTAAATGTTTTCTTTTGTAAAACGAAAGATGGTGTATGTTTTTGAAATGTTGGAAATGGAAATACTATGATGTTATTCAGAAAAAGTAAGTCTTTTAACAGGTTTCACAGTTTTTCTACATCTCGGGTATCCGAGTCTTATGGGAGCGCCCGGATCCTACGGGATGAGAAAATTCGAGACGGGTCATGTCAACTTGGTATCAGAGCATGGTTTTCAATTTTTAAGGGCATTTTAAAAAAAAAAAAAAAAGTATCACGCATGCCAATTTGTCCCTTAGTGAAGTTTATTCCATCCATGAGTTTGTTTTAAGAAACCAATTTGCTTATGTTTTGAAGATGTCAGCATGAGTCAACGTGGCCAGCCTCGTACGAAATTCATGAGAGAATTATTAATTCCTAGAGTGCTCAGGAGGGTGAGTGAGCCTGGGGAAGAGAGAGTAGAAGAGTCGAGTACCCGCAGGTCAGGACCTCAGGGACCCTAGAAAGAATCAGATGCCGATGAACAAAATGATGGGGAAGGACCAGTGAGTGAGCAAAATGCAGGGCTCCAAGGTGATGGGGATAACATGGAGCAGACTATGGATAGGCTAGCTCAGCTGATGACTAGGGTAGTGCAGGATAGGACGCCTGGGCATTAGGGAGAAGGAAAAACTATAGAAAGAGCGATAAAATTAGGGGCAACAGACTTTGAGGGGACGGGAGATCCCACAGATGCCGACTCCTGGATGGATCAATTAGAACAAGTATTTGGGATGATGGAGTGCATCGATGACTAAAAACTACGATTTGCTACCTTTCTGCTAAAAGGTATGGCTCGTCATTGGTGGAGATCGGTACAACCTAGATATAGGGATCCGACAACAATTACTTGGGCCAATTTCCGTCAGGAGTTCTTCAATCATTATTTTCCTATGGTGTATCAGGATGCTAAGCAGAGTGAGTTTATCAGACTAACACAAGGAAATATGTCAGTGAAGGAATATTTGATTAAGTTTATTGAGTTATCTCATTTTGCCTTGTTTATAATCGAAGATGAGAGAGCAAAATGTAGGAGATTTGAGGAGGGCCTCAGAGGTAGGATCAGAACAAGAGTGGCCTCACACTACTGCTCAGAGTTTGGGAAATTGACAAAGATAACTATGAGAGTTGAGAGTAATTTGGGAGAGTTTGATAAGAAAGAGCCACGAAGACCGAAACGTAGTAACCGTGAGTGGACAGTTGGTGGCCCTAGCAATAGAAATAAAAAAAAAAAAAAAAAAGAGGGTAGTCTTTCCAGGACCTCAAGTAGTTTAGGACAGATGCAAAGATTGGCTCAGAGTCAACATTCAGTGGATAGTAGTAATTGGAATAGGAGGACTCAAGACAATAGATATCAGAGTGGTGGTGCAAGTGGGAGTCAACGATCACCCTGTAACAGTTGTTGTAGGTTTCACTCAAGGCATTGTCAGAAAGGAGCTTCAGGTTGTTATCATTGTGGGTAGTTTGGCCATATCAAGAGGAATTGTCCCATTTTGGCTCAAGGTGATAATGCCTCGGTTCAACAGAATTTCAAAGGAAATGGGGGCCAGTTTCAAGGACAACAGAGATCTCAGGTACAGAGGGCCCAAGGTAGTGTTGCAGGTAGTAATAGTGCCAGACAGAGAGGAACAGGGCAACCTCAGACCCAAGCTCGTGTCTTTGCTCTCACCGAGCAGGATGCTCAAGCTACCCCAAACGTAGTTACGGGTATGTTGATTGTTTTTTATCATGAGGCCCGTATTTTAATTGATCCAGGTTCTACACATTCATTTGTTTCTTATCATTTTGCTATGCATGCCAATAGAAAGTTAGAACCCTTAGAGTGTAAGTTAGCAGTAGCCACCCCTGTTGGAGATTCTTTAGTGGTTGAGTATGTGTATAGACGTAGTGTGGTGAGGATTGGTAAGCATGAGTTACAGGTAGATTTGAGTCCTCTAGACATGCACGATTTTGATGTGATTTTGGGAATGGATTGGCTAGCCTTGCATCGTGCCATAGTGGATTGTTTTCGTAAGGAGGTGACCTTTAAGAAGCGAGGGAAACCAAAGTTTGTTTTCTGTGGGAAGCGTCGTATCCTTTGTTAGGAAACGATCTAGTTATGTAGCGAAAAACAAAAGAATTTATAACAACGGATCGTTCCTTAGAACCAAGATCAGGGCACAAATTTACAATTTATATATAAAATAAGAATCTGCAGAAAATCAGTTTAGAGTTTAAGAAATCATACGCACGTTTGGAGGCTCCTCCAACTTGTCTCTGAACATATTTCGCTACCGACCCAAGTGTAGGATCAAACCAATGTAGTTTACACGAAGATAACCTCAAAGAACTAGAGAGGGATTTGCTAGATCCTCTTTAGCCTTTAAGAACCAAAAAGAAATCAAAGTGTATTTGATTTTAGCAAAGAATGCAATCTGGCATGAGAGTGTTTAAGGGGCTGGAATTTTTTCCTTTCAATGATTGAATGAGTGAATTAAAGTATTTCATAAAGTGTGCACTTATATAGTGAATAGTATACCCTATTCCATCATAGAATGGGCTTGGGCTCCAACCCAAACATCCCCTTTAAGATATTTTAATTTTAATTTATCATTATCTCAATTAAATTCAATTAGTATATATTAACAATATATATATTAACATTTAATAATAATGATAATTTATTTAAATATATGCGAACACATATTTAAACGTAATCTTACTTATTTAATTGTAATATCAAATTAAATAAAGGCTACGACCTCAACAAATTTAATTGCACTGTGAAATTACCAAAATACCCTTTTACCTAAAAAGACGAAAACACCCTTCTTCTAAACTGGTTCTTAAATTATCTTCTATGTGTGTGACCCGTAGGCTTCTCATCATACCGGTAGTGTGTAGTATCGCGATTAACACCAATTAATCGTCTCACTACACAGAGACCAAGATTGGCTCCTAGCAAGGCATTATAGCCATCCGATAGATTCGGATTCAGCGAAGTAGCTACCTATCAACGATATAGTTACTGTGCAATCCGATCCTTTCATCATCCGTTATCTCAACGAGACTGTGGCATAGAAATAGTGTCAACCTCAGTTACTCTCGATATTATGTATTCAGTTACTGGACCAATGACCTGTATTATAAACTGGATAGAGCAACAACTCAATCCCACTGTGGCCACAATTTTAGTGTCATTGCCATTTACTGAATTGCGCCGTAAGATAACTTCTCCCGTACCTGAGAGTGATGAATCATCTGTCTATCCATCATAGTCTTGATAACCTCCTTAATGCAGCCAATCACCACCGTATTGATAGCTCTGAATAGAACTGTGTTAGGCTAGTGTCAAACTACACCAATCGGTGCACAAGATGCTCTGGTGATCTCAAGTCTAAGGATCACATGCACCACCATTCGTTAGAGGATTTGTTCCATAGACACTGGGGTTACCATCCATATGGAATCCTTTGATGGGTCAGTCCAGTGAACTTGCCTACAGCAAGCACCCATGTGTTGCACCAGGTTATCACCAAACAACCTTGACAAGTGAGATCAGTCACTACCTTTCGACAAGGTCATTCAACACTATGATAGCCTTACCGTATTATCTGTGCCCTTACTTTAGAATAATACTAGGGCTACGGACATTTCTAGAATGGTCACCTTATGTGCTCATAGGGTTCTCACTATCAAGATTTGAAACACTTGATACCCTCGTCACGGTTTTATCAATACATACAATGATGATTTACGCAATATAGAATAAAAAAGCTTTTATTGATTAATGAACATTATTACAAAGAGTCAATTCTACAATAATTGATTAACTCTAGGGCACTTACTCTAACATCCTTTCTTCCTGTGTTATTTTAGCGATGACTACCAGGCGATTACTCAGGAAACAATGCCCCGCTTATCTAGCTCATGTGGTAGACACTAGAATTAGTGAATTGAGGTTAGAGGATATTTTGGTAGTGAGGGAATTCCCAGATGTTTTTCCTAAAGACCTTCCTAGTTTGCCACTTGATAGAGAAATTGAGTTCACTATAGATTTGGTTCCCGGTTCAGCCTCCATATCCATGGCCCCTTATAGAATGGCACCACGGGAATTGCAAGAGTTAAAAGTACAACTACAAGAATTGGTGGATAAGGGTTTCATTAGACCTAGTGTGTCACCGTGGGGAGCACCAGTTTTATTTGTTAAAAAGAAATATGGTACTTTCAGATTATGCATAGATTATCGGCAGTTAAATAAGGTAACAATGCGTAACAAGTATCCTTTGCTGCAGATCGATGACTTGTTTGATCAATTGCAGGGTGCCAGGGTCTTCTCCAAAATAGATCTGAGGTCCGGTTACCATCAACTAAAGATTAGGGAGACTAATATACCGAAAACAGCATTAAGGACTCGTTATGAACATTATGAGTTCTTAGTGATGCCTTTTGGCTTAACCAATGCTCCTGCAGCTTTTATGGATCTGATGAATAGGGTGTTTCACCCATACCTGGATTGGTTTTTGGTTGTGTTCATTAATGACATTTTAGTGTATTCGAGAAACGAGGAGGAACATGAGGAGCACCTTAGGATGGTCCTACAAACCCTCAGGGAAAATAGACTCTATGCGAAGTTTAGCAAGTGTCAGTTTTGGCTCAATCAGATTACATTCTTGGGTCATGTGATCTCAGCAGATGGTATTTATGTGGATCCCCAGAAAGTAGAAGCAGTGTTGAATTGGGAGAGACCTATCAATGTGACAGAAGTGAGGAGTTTCCTCGGGTTAGCCGGATACTATCGGAGATTTATGGAAGGATTTTTGAAGATAGCAGCCCATTTGACCAGGTTGACTCGGAAGGAGGTAAAGTTTGAGTGGGATGACGATTGTGAGCGGAGTTTCTAGGAATTGAAAGTAAGGCTAACCTCAGCCCCCGTACTTGCCTTGCCTTCCAGTAATGATGGATTTGTGGTGTTTAGTGATGCACCCAAACAGTGTTTAGGTTGTGTATTGATGCAACATGGGAGAGTAATAGCCTATGCCTCCAGGCAACTTAAGAAACACGAGATGAATTACCCAACCCACGACTTGGAACTCGCAGCGGTAGTCTTTACTTTGAAAATTTGGAGACATTATCTTTATGCGGTCACTTGCCAGATTTTTACAGACCATCAGAGTTTGAAATATTTGTTTACTCAAAAGGAATTGAATCTGAGGCAGAGAAGGTGGATTGAGCTTATCAAGGATTATGACTGTATGATTGATTATCATCCTGGTAAGGCCAACGTAGTGGCGGATGCCCTAAGTAGAAAAACCGCGAGCGTCATAGCGCATATGAAAGTGCGTTATCCCTTGCTTACAGAGTTGAGGACCTTAGGAGTTGAGTTGGGAATGAATGAGTCAGAGGTACTTTTAGCACATTTTCAAGTTAGGCCTATTTTGGTGGATCGAATCAGGGAGTCTCAGTTTATGGACTCTAATATAATGAAGTTAATGGGAGAAGTAAGTGAGGGGTTACAGACATATTTCTAGATCAGGGGCGATGGTATGTTAATGATGGGGAATAGACTTTGTGTGCCCAATGCAGAAGAGTTGAAAAGGGAGATTTTAGAGGAGGCTCATTCGTCAACCTATGCTATGCATCCAGGTAGTACGAAGTTGTACCGTACTCTAAAGGAACATTATTGGTGGCCAGGTATGAAAAGGGAAGTAGCTGAGTTTGTTTCTAGATGCTTAGTTTGTCAACAAGTTAAGGCTGAACATCAGATGCCAGCAGGATTGTCCCAACCGCTTCCTATTCCACAATGGAAATGGGAGCACATTACCATGGACTTCGTGATAGGCCTCCCTCGTACTTCATATAAGCATGATGGTATATGGGTGATTGTTGATCACAAAGTCCGCTCATTTCTTATCGATTAAGACCACCTATTCACTTAATAGGTTGGCGAGCATCTATGTCGTAGAGATTGTAAGCCTTCATGGAGCCCCTGTTTCTATAGTATCGGATCGGGATCCCAGGTTCACATCTAGATTTTGGCCAAGTTTACATAAGGCTTTAGGTACCAAACTAAATTTTAGCATGACATTTCACCCTCAGACTGATGGGCAGTCAGAAAGGACAATTCAGACTTTAGAGGATATGTTGCGGGCTTGTATAATGGAATTCAAGGGTAGTTGAGATTTGTATTTACCCTTGATGGAATTTGCCTATAATAACAGTTATCACTCTAGTATTGGGATGCCACCATATGAAGCTTTATATGGTCGAAAATGTAGAACTCTAGTGTGTTGGGATGAGGTTGGTGAGAGGAAATTGTTAGGCCCCGAGATTGTGCAAGACACTAATGAGAAGATTAGTATTATTAGGGCGAGACTTAAGGAGGCTCAAGATAGACAAAAGAGTTATGCCGATCAGCGGATAAGGGAGCTTGAATTCCAAGTGGGCGATAAGGTTTCCCTAAAAGTTTCGCCATGGAAAGGGGTGTTAAGGTTTGGCAAACGGGGTAAGTTGAGCTCAAGATATATTGGTCCTTATGAGATTCTCGGAAGAATTGGTGAAGTAGCATACCCATTGGCATTGCCACCAAAATTGGAGAGAATCCATAATGTCTTCCATGTCTCTATGCTCCATAGGTATGTAGCGGATCCCTCCCACGTTCTCCAACAACAACCGATTCAATTGGATAAGCACCTAACTTATGAGGAAAGGCCGGTTCAAATTATGGATTATAAAGAGCAAGTGCTCCGTACTAGAACCATTCCTAAGGTAAAAGTCGTATGGGAGAATCATGCGATCGAAGAGGCAACATGGGAGCCTGAAGATGTCATGCGGACTAAGTATCCCTACCTTTTTCAATAAGGTTAGTGAAATTTCGGGGACGAAATTCTTTTAAGGGGGTGAAGTTTTAAAACCCCATTTCCTAATTTAGTTAATTAATTCTTTCTATTTGATTTTTGGTATTGTTGTAAGAAAGGGGTATTTCTGTTAGTTTTTAAAGTTTGCGTTAGGGGTGAAAACAAAAGAAATAAATTCTGATGGGTTTGCATGTATCAAGAGGGAAAAATCTGGACACTTTTGCTGGGAAAAGCTTATGTGGTGGGGTTAGACTGAAATTAAGAGAAATTGGGGGGCATATTCAAAATTTCAGAAAAAAAGGGACTGTTTTGTTTAAAAAAGAAGAAAAGGGTTGTTTGCCCAAATGAATAAGAAGAAGACGAGAGCTGAGGGAGAAAGCGAAAACAGAGCAGAAAAAAAAAAAAAAAAAAAGGAGAGAGAAGAGAAAACGAAAGGAGAAAGAGAGAAAGATAGAAGAGAGGAAAGAAAGAAAGAAGAAGAAAAGAAGAAAAAAGAGAAGAGAGAAGAGAGGAGAATGGGTTCGACTGAAAATGGTAGAGTGAGAGAGAAGAGTGGAGGAGAGTGCAGGGAGCTTCGGCTGTTAGGATAGTGAGTGGATCTAACTAAAAACCCTTTTTAAAAAAATCAAAATCTTGTTTGCATGTCAAGCTGTGAAATTCTAGCATGTTGTGTTTGAGGGAAAATTGAAATTGGTGTGAATTTTTGCTTGCATGTGTCGGTCCAGTAATGTTTCGGGAAAAGTTTTCAGATCTAATTCTTTTGCTCAAAGTGTTGAGATTATTATGCTGCATATTTTCCAGGATTATGTCTAACAGCTTAAGATTCTATATTTGCATGTGTTATATTCTTTTCTTTTTTTTTTTTTTTTTTTTTTTTTTTTTTTTTTAGTTTCATGATTTTAATGAATTAAAAAGGTGCTGTGGTGTGTGTTTGGAAATGTGAACTTGACATATTGAAAAAGGTTGTTTCGGTTGGGCTGAAATTAGGAGAAAAAAAAAAGTTAAAAAGTGCAAATATTGATAATGGAAAAATGAGGGTATTGACTATTTGTTTTGGAAGGACATGTATATTTTATTTTAATATGAGATATCCTTATGTATTAATTATTAGCTCTTTGGTTTAATTATAATTATCGTGTGTTATTTGAGTTTTTGGCTTTTCAAAGTGATAATTGCTGATGATTGGTGTCCGACATATGCTATGGTAATGTAATGTTGAAGTAATTTTTAATCTGGGTTAAACTGTCAGTTTCTGAAACATGTTTAGAAAATTGTAGTTTCACCCCTATATGTGATTTTTGAATATTATGTCATATATGTATGATTTATAAGCACATATGTAATATGCTCTTGACTTACATGTTACTTGAGATTATGCATGAGATTGTTGTGTGCTAAAACCACCCTACGAAGTACCCATCCCCCAGAGTTATAGATTATCAGATCTAGTTTATGGCTCTACGCATGCATATGACAGTTATCAGTGCTCTGCCTAGGCGTTGAGTGGTCCGTCAGGTATGACAGTTTCAAAGGCTCTGCTCGCGCGATGATACAGCTTGTCGAGTATGATAGGTACGTCTCTCACTCTGCCTGCGTGTGGGACACCCACTAGGTATGACAGATTTTCCCCGGGGTACTAGTTGTGGTGAGAGTTTCTAATACCAAATGTTGAGGTTTTATTCAGAATCAGATACAGTTAAAGGAAGTAAGTCTGAGTACAGTTTACTGAGTGCATGATGGTTAGAAATAAATCATATATTGCATACGTGAATAGGGTGGTTGCTTTCTTTGCATATTCATAGAATTATATTGTCGTCAGGATTTGCTTAAGAATTATTGTATGTTATCATTATTTCTTTTTATAGAACTTTTGCAAACCTCCCCTCTGCCCCACTCACTAAGTATTTTAGCTCACCTTTTTTTTTTTCAATGTTTTTCCCCCCTCACCAGGACCTCCCAGAGATCGTGCCGAGCAGTGAGTCTCCGCTCAGGGTTGTGCCACGCGTCGACGTCTTTTTATGTGGGTTTATATTTATGTCGTATTGTATTTTGGACTTCTGCTTCAAAAACTCATGTTTCCCATCATGTATTGCCTTTTGTTTATGCTTTGGAATGTGTAGTATAAGTGGAAAACCTGATACCACAAGTTTCCCTAAGTCTTTTCTTTTGTAAAACGAAAGATGGTGTATGTTTTTTAAATGTTGGAAATGGAAATACTATGATGTTATTCAGAAAAAGTAAGTCTTTTAACAGGTTTCACGGTTTTTCTACATGGCACGTCTCGAGTATCCGAGTCTTGTGGGAGTGCCCAAATCCTACGGGATGAGGAAATTCGGGATGGGTCGTGTCACTAGGCCTTATAAGCTACAGTGGTTAAATGATTGTGGTGAGATTAGAGTTACCAAACAGGTGTTAGTGTCATTCTCTATAGGGAAGTACAAGGATAAAGTTATGTGTGATGTTGCTCCGATGCATGTCGGGCATATACTGTTAGGAAGGTTGTGGCAGTACGATAGGCGTGTAATTCACGACGAATTTAAGAATAGATATTCCTTTGTCATGAACAACAGCCAAACTATATCTGTACCTTTAACCCCGAAACAAGTGTACGAGGATCAATTGAGAAAGAAATTGAGCGAAAGTGAGAAAAAGAGTAAGGCCGAAAATGAGAGTGAAAAAAAATTGATAAGCGAAAATAATAGAGAGAAAAAGAGAGGTGAGATCGGGAAAAGAGAGGGGGCTGAGTGTTTAAGAGTGCAAAAGTGAGATTACAAATAGAGAGAAGAAAAAGATGAGTTTCTACGCAAGAGAGAGCGATGTGAGGGCTGCCCTTGTGACTGAGCAACACTTGTTAATGTTTGTTTACAAGGAGTCATTTTTATCAAATTATGATGCTAACCTTTTTTTGCCTAGTGTGGTTGTTTCTCTTTTGCAGGAATTTGATGACGTATTCCTAGAGGAGATACCAGATGGATTACCACCAATTCGAGGAATCAAGCATCAAATCGACTTCATTAATGGCACATCGATCCCTAATCAACCAGCCTATAGAAGCAATCCTGAGGAGATGAAGGAGCTTCAGAGGCAAGTTGAAGACTTGATGAAGAAAGGATATGTACGAGATAGCATGAGTCCGTGTGCAGTTCCAGTTATACTTGTGCCCAAAAAGGACAGGATGGGGAGGATGTGCATTAATTGTCGAGCGGTCAATAAAATCACTGTAAAATATCGCTATCCAATTCCTAGGTTAGATGATATGTTGGATGAGATGCATGGATCTTGTTTGTTCTCTAAAATTGATCTTAAGAGCGGATATCATCAAATTTGCATGAAAGAATGAGATGAGTGGAAAACTGATTGTAAAACCCCTCCCTAGCCGGGTATTTCCTAAGTATCCCTTGGCCATTGAGAACCTAGAAAAGGCACGCCTAGGAAAGAAGTTTATTTTTAAACTATAATAAGTTCATTGTATAATCAAAAAATATAATTTCCTTTCTTGGAGTAAATTATGAAATCCATAGTAATACTTACTAGAACATACATACTTTTATAAAATTTACTAGCAATTTGATTTCCTTTATTAATACAACATATTTACTCCATTATAGAACATGGACATAATTACTACATTATGAGCTATGAACATAATTACTACACTAAATATTAGCAAAACCATTCAATAGTCATCATTAAAGCATCCCCTCATGCTCATAGCGTCCCTTGGAATCCTCTCCCAGCTTCATGCCTTAATCCGTACCTGCAAAACATTTTAAAACATTTCGTGGGGTGAGCGCTAATCGCTCAGTAAGGAATATGGCCATTTATAAACTATTAAGGTTCATTATACAAGTAAATTACTTAGGACTTTACCTACCTACAAAACATGACCTTCATTCTTTGACATAACAAGTTCATAAAACATATCATACATTTTGGACTTTTCTCATAAACATAAGTCATAACATAACCATACATAATATAACATAGAACATAAATGACTTATGAAATATTCATGTACATGGCATGCTTATTTGTTTTGTCTATATACTTGACGATTTCATTAGTCTTTGTTATCCGATCGGATTCATTTGAACCATTACCTTGTTCTTGGTCGTCACCTCAAAGGACTCATGGTTTCCATAAGAATTCCATTCCTCTGATCTTGGTTTATACCTCAAGAGACTCATGGAATTCATTCTTTAACATTTCATAAATTTTTCATAAGACAACTAAATAAGCTATATGCATTACCATTATGAATGCAAACATATGGACTAACATATTCCATGCTCAATCATACTATATTCTCCTACTAAACTTCTTAACTTAATTCATTCAATTTCTCATACAATACAAAGAATTTCAGTAGTAAGATTATTCAGGGGTTTATTAGAATTAGAAACAAATGGGAATTTCCATTAAGAAGGTGGATGCCATACAGTTCGTTACTTTTCAGCAATTTTCCATTATCTTCTAATTCGAATTTATTTTTGGCTAAAACATAAAAGTTTTAGGTCTGTTTCTAAAATTTTTAACACTTCAAGAATCAACTCAATCGGACTTCTATAACTTCAGTTATGACTGATTCAGTGAAGCATGTACAGTATAAGTCTCAAAAAGCCAAATCCGAATTCTATTCATTTTAACCATGTCACCTTCATTTGCACATTCATATCATTTGCCATATCATTCTTAGTATAAAAGGCCATAAAAACCTCCCTTTTTACAGAATCAAAAAGTGCCAAAACATCGTCCAACTACAAATCTCTTAATTGGCATAATCATCCTCCACATGCACACATACACCAATCAACACACCCATTTAAACAATCCATAACCAAAACATAGCATCACACTCATATTAACATAAATAAATGTAAGTTTCATAAACCCTAGGTGTTATCAATTGTAGTCATAAGGGAGATTTTTTCCTTACCTTAGTATTCAAAGCACAAAGGTACTCCTCCTTGGCTCCAAAGTTTCACCTTTCTACCTTACACACATAACCACTTATGAATTTCTCTTTTAACAAAAAAATTCAGAAAAACTAGGGTTTTGAAACTCACCTTTAACCCTGAAATTGAAGTTCTTTAAGGGTAGATGGTGATCTCCTTTAAAAATCAACTTGAAATCCTAAGAAAATTTGAGAATAAAAGCTTGGATTAGTGGTTTTTATGTTTTGGGAATGGACTTCCTGAGCAAATATGGAGTATTGATAGATTGTCGGAAGAAGAAGGCCAGGTTTAACTTAGATGCTGGAGATAGTTTCACCTTTGGGGAAGGTCATCTACACAGCCTAATGATAAGTGCATTGAAGGCAATGAAGATGATAAGGAAGGGGTGTACAGGGTACATAGCTAATGTGGTGAATAAATAAAAGTTTCCAAATTTTAGTGTTCGAGATGTACCCATAGTATGAGAATTCGAAGATGTATTCCCAGAAGATTTGCCAGGACTTCCTCCAGAAAGAGAAGTGGAGTTTTGTATAGAATTAGCTCCTGGTGCGGCACCAATATCTAAAGCCCCATATAGAATTCCCAGAAGATTTGCATATTATAGGGTTGTGTATTCCGCTACAGGTTATTCACCATTTGAAATTGTTTATGGTTTTAACCCTTTAACCCCTTTGGATTTGTTGCCTTTACTTGTTGATGAGTGTTCCAATTTAGATGGCAAGAGAAAAATGGAGTTTGTTCGACAACTTCATGAAAAAGTAAAGAAAATATTGAGAAGCGAACTGAACAGTACGCGAGACAAGCTAACACGGGGCAAAAGAAAGTGGTATTCCAACCAAGAGATCGGGTGTGGGTACATTTGCGGAAAGAGAGATTTCCATCTCAGTGGAAATCTAAGTTGCACCTAGAGGAGATGGTCCATTCCAAGTGCTCGAGCGAATCGGAGATAATGCATACAAAGTAGATCTTCCAGGTGAGTATAACGTAAGTGCTACCTTTAATGTTTCTGACTTAACTCTTTTTGATGATGCAGATTCGAGGAAGAATCCATTTCAAGAGAGAGGGTATGATGAGGACATGACCGAGCAACCTGTTGTCGTAAAGCCGACACAGGATCCTCTTCACATTCCGGTGGGCCCGATTATGAGGAGTCGAGCTAAAAAGATGCAAGGTGTCTTGTCAAGCGTAATTGAAGAACTTGAAGCCAAGGAAGCAATGTCTGAAGCCGAGTATGCCTTAGAGGGATCCAAAAAGATTGTTAACAAGATTGAAGCCCAAGTCCAAGTTTGAGGAATTGAAGACCGATTCTTGCTAGCCTTAATTGGGTCCAAGTTGGCATCCAAGCCTTTGTTCATGGGCCTTAATAATTGTTATTTTATTTGGGCTATTTTAAGCTATTTTAAGACTTATTTTGGTGTAATGGGCTGGAGCTATTTATTTACTAAAGCTCAACTCTTATTATTTTTATCAGTTGGGTTTGGGTTAATTATTAGGGTTAAGACCTATTAATGGGTTGTTAACCTTATTTTGGGCTAATTAGTTAGTTATATATAGTTGTAGGCTGTTTTGGCCGCACACTTTTTGGAGGAATAATTAAATATATATATATTTTTTTTTTTTTTAAGATTGCATCTTGATCTCTAGAACTCATCAAGAATCACCAATTCTTGTGGCGTTCTTCCACGAAACTTATCAATCTAAATCAAGATTGTGGCATTTCAGATTATCTATACCAAGGTTCTAACGATAAATTCGTTTCGGGTTGCGATTCTTCGAATTCTGATTGTTCCTAGATCTTTATGTTCTTGATCGGGGGTTTCTTCGCAAATCGAAGGAGTTTGCATCAAATATTTATCAATCTAACGCAAAAAAGCTTCCATCAAAATCTGAGAAACCCATAAACAAAAAATTAAAATAAAATAAAACTGTTACATGACAGCGACTATTTTTTTGGCGAAGCGTGATCTGGCTACCACTTGGCCCTCAAGCGACGACTAAATTTAGCCAGCCCTAAGCCATGTCGACGAGGGGTGAAGAAATAAAATAGGGGAAAGAGAAGAAGAAAGAAAGGAGGAGAGAAGAGAAGAGAGGAAGAAAGAGCAAACAGAAAAGAAAAGGAGGAGGAGGGGGAAATTAAAAAATATATGAATAATACCTTTGTAATAACTAATAACCTAAAAATATCAATATAACCTGCAAATCAGTTAATTTAAATGGAAAAGGTTAGCGGAATGGGGGCTAGGCTCCTATTTTGTACACTAGTGGGTGTTATAAAAAAAATTTGTTTTTCTTTAAATTTAAAAAGTCTAAAATACCCTTATAGTAACTTAACAATATCAATATAACATGCATATCAGTTAATTTTAACGAAAAAGGTTAATAGAATGGGGTTAGGCACCTATTTTTTATAAGGTAAAGCTATTTATATAAACTTTCGTATAAAAAGAGTTTGAACAAATTGACATTATATGTCACATGGCATACCACGGGATATTGAAGATCATATTATATTAATATTATATAAATCTTCGTATCACATAACATTTATATGCTATGTCACGTCAGTTTATATACAATTATTTTGTATTAGAGTAATTTAACCATTTTTATACTATACCAGTGGGTGTTATCAATAACCGCACAGTAAAATTTCTTTATCGGGAGTTATATTATAACCATATTTTCCCTCCAACTTTATTGTCTTTTTCTCCAATTTTTAAATTTAATATACCATCGAGCTTATGCTAAAATGTGCCGGAGGTGAGAAGCTGTCGTGGCATGCGCTAACCGACTCGATTACACACGTCCCGTGATTGACTCTTTTTGTCGCGTGCATGACAGTGACATGTTCACACCTCTCCCACCAAAACGACACAGCATCACACTGTTACTTAAACAATCACCTCCCGGCGTACTTTAGCTTCGACTGGTCCTTCCTCACCCACTCACACAACACACTCGCTGCCGTCTACTTTTATTACCTCAAAAATTCAGCTCGTACACACAGAGAGAAGAGATTTGTAATTATAGCTTTTGAATTGAAGAGTTGATGTGATGACTTGTTGACTGATTGGTAGATCAACGGCTGAAAAGGTATCTCTCTTTCTAACATTTTCTCTCTGTCGTTGAAACTGCTTACTTTCTTTTCCTTTTTTCAATTTTATTTTATCCGGTTCCTGAGATTTTGAACCTTCAGGTGAATGTTTAATTCAGCTTGTTGAGCTCGTGATCTACTGATCTGCATTGCTTGGTTTCCAAATTCTGTTGAATTGTGTTTCAAGATCTGACTTTTTTAGAATGTAGTTTAGTTATAAGTTAGGTCTTCTTTTAATGAAAGTGAATTGGAGATTTTTCAAGAAAATTTGGTGCCTAATGATTCGCAGGGTGCAAGGGATGAGGAGGTTAATTGGAGTATCTGCTGCTTCAGAGTAGAGAAAGATTTTTCATTTCGAAATTTAATTTGACAGGTTAGTGTTATTCTTTGGTTTCATGGATATAAAATCTGATGCTTCTCATTTCATAATTGAAATGTGTTTAGTTTGTGTAATTGAGTCTTGGTGTGACTCAGTCGTCCTTTGGTGGAATTTGTTTTGAGTTTGTTAGTCCTTCGGGGTTCTTTTTAGTCTGATTCAAGTGGATGATTGTGATGTTGTGTATCAACTTTTTGTCAAGCTGTCCATGGGTACGGAATTATTATCGTGAATGATGCTTATGAATAAGAATTAAACTGTTGTTTTCAAGATATGGGTGGCATTAGTTTATAATCAAGGGTGAGTTTTATAGTGATTTTGGAAGTCAATCAAAATAGAGATAGTTTGTGGAAGTACAGTGTAGGAGAGACTTGATTAATTCTAAAAATTTTGTTTGATTTTGGAGCCCAGTAACAGAAAGATAGAGTAAGCTTCTTCATACTTGTTTTACTCCCTTTGCTTTCAAATGCCAGGAGTTCCTGTAGTAAGAAGGATTTATCAACATAGCAACTATGTGCCTTCTATTAATTTCATAATCCACTTTTAAAATGCATAATTAATTGATTATTTAATGTTCATAAAAATGTGATGAACCATCATATATGGTGATAACACATAGGTTCCATCATACTTCAGTGGTATATGGCCAAGGCACTTAAAGATTGCGACAGGAATCAACTTCTAGCCTTGGTTACATAAGGCATTTATCTCAGCTACATTTATATTAGTTAGCAGTCAGTTTATGTGGATAATTAATATTGTCAAAAAGGTCTTTAACAGGCCAATCACTTAAGCTGTAATGTGGACAATCCCTAATTTCATCTTTCTATTGTCACTCAAATAGAAAATGTTCAACAATCTACAATGGTGAATGTCATTCAATACGGCAAGGTCTCATTATTTCTTTCTCATAAAAGTTTATTCTTTTTGCCCCTTTTTGGGAATACACGTGATGTTGATTGTTTTGCTTCCAAAAAAATTTCTTTTAATAGGAAATATAAACTTTGTGAAGGTGCATGGGTGTTAGTCCTCTTTCTTCCAAAAGATGGTTTTCCTAATTTCTGGTGATGCCTTGTAGAGTTGAGTTTGTTTCCTTGAAATAAAATTGGGCACATCTATGATGGGGGGGTGAATACTGATTTAACTGGTAGTATACCAATGAATTTTGAAAGTCTACGATCATTTCCTTAGTGGCCAGAATGACAAGAAGTGCATAGGAGTGAGAGGCAATTTAGAAAACCCCCATAATGAGAGTATATGCAGATTATTTTTCAATTATATTTTTATTACATTTTAGAATTAGTATTACATATTATCTTACAGTGAAGGGTTATGTTATCTTAGCTTACGTGCCAACATCATCACAAATGAGCTAACCCAACCCAATATGTAATTGATTATATGACCCAACAAAAGAGCAATACAAAATCCCAGATGTGTAAACTTGAGGATGAAACTTTATTCGCAAATCACCTTTGGCCAATATGTGGAGTCTTAACAAATCTACGTTGATGGTCTCGTCATGATCTATTGGTGAGCAAGTTGCAGAACTTGTCCCCCGGAAAGGAGGGCAGGTTTAGTTGTGTAGAATGCTCTAGTAGTGACAAATGCACTTTATAATTACAGCTCTGGTAGCAAAGCAAACCCATAATGTCTTCAATAAAAATCATGAGATTCTCTATTTTATATGACTTAATGAAATTTTATGAACTTATATCTTTATTTGTCCGTCATCATCAAGCACTTCTTTATTTAATCTTGCTTGATTCATTAGGTTGCGATGCTTTCTTAAGCAAATTCTTTTTTGCTTTTGCCATTTCCCCCCTATCTCGCTATTTTTCTCTTGTTTCCATGTAAGTACTTACTCAATAAACAAGGCATTTTAACTGATTTTTTGAAGGCTACTGTTTTCTGGCAGGTCTGTTTCTGGTTGAGTTTGCTGATTTGTACCATGGGTGTCTCAGGAAAATGGATTAGGGCACTGGTTGGTTTAAAAAAGTCAGAAAAGTCACCTTCTTCAGAAAAGGATGAAAATGTGGGTATTATATCTTTTACTTCCTTTTTAAATATTTCATGTTCATGGTTATTGCAATTTTTTGAAGCTGCTAAATCAATATATGGTTGTTGCAATATGGGACTCCTGTAAACGTTGAAATCATTACAATTGTCTGAAACTGCTAATTGCATATATGGTTGATGCAATGTTTATATTTTATTTTCCCTTTTTGTACACTATAGATAAGCTTCTTCCATTCATAATGTAACCATGTGTGGTTAGGACTAAGGCTTGGTTTGTGTCAACCACAATCTGACTTCTAACAAATTGTTTGGGATCAGATGATCACCCTCTGTCAACTATTTCTTTCTCTTCTGTGAAATAATCTTGCTTTCTATGTCTTTTCTAAAATAATTAAAGGGATCCTCTTTGGTTATCGTATTCATTCTTAGAATTTAGCCATATTTTATTAGATCCAGTGTTTCAAAACTTTATTTTTTTTAATTTTCTTTTTTTTTTTTTATCATTGGAGGCATTAGCAACTGGAGAAGGTCAAAGATGTCTGATCCTAAGTAAAATACTGCATGGTTAATGGTGTAAAAAGGTTATAGTTTAATCTCTTATTCCTATCTTGTTACAGAGGGCAGCAGCTAGCAAGTTTCGGCATCGGAGAAAGCACTCAGTGGAGATTGATACTGATAAACTTCAGGATGAATTTGATCAGAATGCTGCTCCACTAGTTGGAGATGCTAATATAAATGTGATTGCAGAGACTGTTGGCTCTCCATCATATTCACTGCAAGTGCAAAATATAGTTCATGATCAACAAAACTTGAGAGAAGAATGGGCTGCAACACGCATCCAAACAGCTTTTCGTGGATTTTTGGTATTGATTTCCTCATGGCATCAGCCCTTTTCATTCAGCAATTATTACTAATTAAATAATGATTTCTTGTTCAATTTTACGCGTACACGTTCTCTTGGGGCTTCTGAGTACCTTTTTGATAACTAAGAATAGAAGAGATTAAAAAGTATTTATTGGGAGGTTAAGGGAAGCTGCTACTCTGTTTAAAGCTGAAGTTTTGTAATTCAAAAGACCGTGCCTTTATGCTTAGGTTAATTTATAGGACTTTCTATTGATTGGCTATTGAGTTGATCCTTGTTAGAAATCAAAATAAGGTCAAAGAAGGTGTCTTCTATGTTTCCCTTTGAAAATTATGATAATTAATCTTTAATTCACTGAAGCCTTGTAATTGTTGTTGGGATTGGGTTCGCAAAAGTTGTTCTACTCTATCCAAGGTGTTAGTTATTGTCATTTCGTATTATGCAAACTCTTAGGTTGTGTTTTGTGCTTGGAATTAGATTGAGCTAGTCTAGGATTAAATTCGATTCTATATGATAAGTGTCCGTTGTTTGATGTTGTTTGATTAGTATCATATTGGATGAGATTTTATATTATAAGTAAACTCAAATTTCACTATTATGCTATTTGAAACATATAGTGATGAAAAAGTCTTCAATGGGATGGATTCATGTCCATTCGTCTAATCATGATGTGCATGCATGTTGTGTGCTGATCTGATGTGCCTGGTTGGATGGATGCACATGCGTCTGTCCCACTGAAGAATTCTCGTTAGTGATAGTTGATTGAATGTTTATGTTTTAACTCAATTGGGTTATTGAATATCTTAGATATGATTAGATTGATGATAGCGATGGTGGAATCATATGATGAAATCACATGATGACATCAAAAGACTCTGTATATAGTATTAATTATGATTCTCTGGTGACAGAGAGTATCTCTTAATAGTGTTGGTAATAAGATATGATAAAATGTAATCTTTAGGTTGTGGTGTAGAGAATGCATAACTGTAAAGGAGACTCCATAGAGATAATAGAGCATCTCCTACTAGTAAGATAATGTCTGTAATCGTGTTTTCTAGGATCTATAGAAACGATCCTCATGTAGTGTATTGAGCTATTGAAATGAATGTAATTCCCATCGCAGTCAAGAAAGCTTGTTAGTAAAAGATCATTTTTAATATTACATTTTATCATATATTATCACTAATAGTATTTGAGCGATACTCTTGTCTCCAAAGTCTTCTAATGTCATCATGTGATTATATATTATTCCAATTAATAACTAGTTAATCATTCTAGTTATATATAATTAATTGAAATTATAATTACAAAATACAGGCACGTCCAAAAATTTAGTCTCATAAACATGGAATAAGCTAATCCCATGACTTTTCATGGAATTAGACTTAGATATTCCATGTAGATGGGATAAATTTATGGACCTGAGATAACTTATATTATCCCCTTGTGTTGCCAAAAAAAAAAAAAGGAATTATCAACTTTTGAAATTATCCAATCATATTTTTTTCCTATCCACCAAAACACACCATAATCTCTTATTTTGGCTAATAAGACTTGACGGAGTAGGTTGCAGACCCATGCTAGCCTGGTTAAGTGTCTTTTTTTATAAACAAATTGCAAATCATAAAGCCAGGCTGTGACTATATTTTGACTGTGTAACATAGCTTAGACAATTTTTTATGTGCAATTATTTCCAGCATACCTTGTTGTGACCTTAAAGTGAGGTATAAATTTATTGCTTTTACCAAGTTAAATAAGAAAATATAAATGAGGCTTATTTAACATTATATTGGCAAACACATTTGTGAAACCAACTAAAATGAACTTTAAATTTTACATGTGTTTCTAGGTTCTTGTGAGAGCATGTAGCACCTAGTGGTCCATTTCTAAATTGTTGAATTAGATTTGGTTGGGTAAGTGAACTATCAAAGGTTCTGTTAAGCGAATATGGTATTCTAGTTGGAAAAGACAATGTTGCTGCCTGTCCTATATTAAGATCATGCAATGACTAAAAGATTTAGGGGCTGCTTCTCTAAAAATATTTGATGTTATCTCACTACATCTTGTGACTTCTCTCCAAACTGTACTCAGATGCTAAAGTTCCATGCTACTTTGAGTTGAGTTCCTTTTTTACTCTAAATTGAGCTGCATGCTGCTTCTGCTTACTAAAGTCATCCATTGTCATTTGCTGATGAAATAATAAATTATAAAAACTAAAAGCCTCTCATAATATTTCAGGAGCTAACATTCATCTGCCTGGAGCAACACAATTTTTATTTTTTTCCTGAAGTCATGTGTACTGGTCAGAGAGTAGCTGTATATTATGCACCTATGCCCTGTTTAGTTTAATAATTTGATATCCATATCTTTCAAGTTCTTTTCAGCCTAGCAGTTCTGATCTGACTAGGTTGTCTTAATGATACGTATCAGGCTAGAAGGGCTTTAAGAGCATTGAAAGGGTTAGTGAGACTTCAAGCCCTTGTCAGAGGTCATGCAGTGAGAAAACAAGCTGCAATAACTCTTCGCTGCATGCAAGCTTTAGTAAGAGTTCAGGCCCGTGTCCGAGCAAGGCGTGTTCGATTGGCATTGGAAAGTCAAACAGCACAACATAAACTTCAGCAACAACTTGCGAATGAGGCTCGTGTTCGAGAAATAGAGGTAAGCAACTTAAAATAGTGTACAGTCATACAGTTCTTAGCTGTTTCCTTTGTTGGATTTCTTTGGGTGCAGTGGGAACTTGCCATCTTCCCTATTTTCCCAATGGATATTTCTCTTGCATGAAGATATGTTATCTGCATTGCTGGAGTGCCAAACTGAATGAATACGGTAGATGTGAATAAATAACTAGGATATGGCAGTCCTAATAAGCTGGAACCTATGATACATATGAAGAGTTAAGACTTTTGGATTCCATATGGACTTGTATAGTCAATCTTGATGTTTTTTATTTACTGTATTTGAAGTTGGTGATTCCTCTTATGATAAGAGGAAAGGAGTACTGAATTGCTATTGCTATTTATAGTCGAAACTATATTACAATTACATAGCATTCCTGGTGTTACAGCATTTTTATTACACATTAATGGTTAGAAAATTTTACAGTTGCTTCCTCATCCGCTGTTTTAGCTAGTTGAATTCACTTTTACTCAGAGTGCTCATATCAGTTTGAATCTGATTTAATGCAGGAAGGATGGTGTGACAGTGTAGGATCAGTTGAAGAAATTCAAGCCAAGTTGCTCAAGAGGCAGGAGGCTGCTGCTAAGCGTGAGAGAGCCATGGCATATGCTCTTGCTCACCAGGTAAATTTTTTGCTCCCATTGTGGGTTTATGAAGAAGCAAATTTTGTCAAGATATAATTGATTGATTTTCCTAAAAGGAGTTATAGATATCTACAAGGGAGGGTTCATAACTTTATATTTGTACCTTGGCATAGTAAATAAGCTTCCTTTTTCATGAATTTTTTGGAGTGTTGTTCATGCACACTTTTAATGTCTTTAGTCGGCTCTTATTCACCCTTGTTATCATTCTATTTTTTTAATCTCTTGTTGGGATTAGTGTCAAGTGCTAAATTAAGATGATTTTAAGTTTCTGTTCAAGTCTGGCTACTATTTGCTATATCAGTTGCCCGCCTAGTATATGTCCCAGAATAATCTCCAGGGGTTGGCATTCCCCAGCAGGCTTGTGTGTAAGATCAATGTTTGTTCCTTCAGTGGCAGGCAGGCTCAAGACAGCAGTCTGCTCCTTCTGGATTTGAACCTGATAAAAGCAGCTGGGGATGGAATTGGTTGGAGAGATGGATGGCTGTCCGTCCCTGGGAAAATCGCTTTCTTGACATTAATCTTAAAGATGGAGTAATGATACGTGAGAATGAATCTGCTGAGACTAACAGTGGCTCCAAATCTCAGATAAAATCTTCTGGCAAGAAACCGCTTTCATCAAATCTTCACTCCAACCTTTTAAGTCAGAAAACAGTTCCATCTCAGTCTGAAGGGAGTAGTTCTCCTGGTATATCAGTGGGCATGCTAGAGGCATCCACAACACAGTTTGCCAAGCCAAAGTCCAAGCCACCTCTTGAAGATCTAATTGAAGAAGTCAACTCAAGGCCTGCTGGCGTTGGTGCCAGATCCCACAGCAATCCAAAAGAGAGATCCACTCAATCAGATAAACCAGGAAAGAAGCGCTTGTCTCTTCCTAACAATGGTAGGTTTACAGACTCTCTTTCCCTCTCCCCTATAGACATTCAATCCTCCAGATCATTTATTTGGAGGAATATAGTTGAAAGCGGAAAAAGGACTGCAGTGCTATTTTCTGTCCCAGTCATCAGTTATATTAAGGGTTTCTTTTTCACACTAGACTAGGTAAAATGAGGTCGATCTGAATCCCAAGCATGAGAATATCTGCATCAGATTATTAAATATTCAGGACAAAAAATTCCCGACACAAAACAATTATTTCATTATTTTATTCTTCAGCTAGATACTCATTTATTTTCTGCAACTTTCTATCGAGTTCTGTGTCAAACAGTGACAAAATTTAGTTTTCAATTTTCCAAAGCACTTGTCCAGTATCCGTTGTGCAACTTAACATTGGATGATAATAATATGACCTGTCATATACATGAATTGTTTATGTCCATGAAATATTGTGCATTTTATTAAAACGCTCTACTTGATTTGCTTTTAGCAGCCGGGGCTCATGGGACTCGGACAAAAAGGGTTGTAACATCTGCTGCTAAAGTGACAGCAGGCTCTCATAAACCCATCAATAGTAAATCCAAGATTAATGGAAAAGGAGATTCAAACCCTACAAAATCTGTTCCGGTGTCTGTTGATCTGTAGCGAATCCATTCAGGTACTCCTGTTTCAATATGTATATATAGAGTCACATTACGAGGTGGATGAAATCACATTGCATATTTTCCATTCAAGATATCGGTGGTTTTGCCATAGCAGAGTTGGTTTCACAGTGGGAGGGTTGTGGAGAGTAGCCGGACATGTCACAGAATAAGATTAGCAGATATAATGTGACTTGTATTCATCTTTCATTTATGTGTTAATTATGTGATTATATATTATTTATTTTCAAATGAATGATTTCCGGAGCAGCTGTTGTTTCAGATTAATGTCTTTCTGGGTTTTCTTTTCTCCATTATCAGCTTCTCAACGATCATGTATTTGTTCTTGTGATGGGATTATACATAATAGATGAGATTAAGTGTTGGTAAAAGAATCCTGGGTTGAGAGAATTTGTAATCAGTAATCGCCAGTGTCTAGTGGATTGAACTCTATACAAGTTAATGTATTTTTTTATTCTTTCTGAAATTTTTTTGGTTTTTTTGGGATGCGCATTTATTTTCAAGTTTGAAGAAATCTTACCCATCTTCCTTATGGCTTAATGGATTTCCTAATTATTTTCATATTCAATTTTATTTCATTTTTCTCATCTATTTCAACGGTTCTCTCTCTCCACAGATACTAAAATTCTTAGGTTGGTTGGTGTACAACTAAAAGTGCGTTTGGTTAAGGGAATATTGGATTACTGGGAATGTTGGATTATTTGAAAGTTAGATTACCTTGAAGATTACTGGAAATCTTTAGGAAAATGTGTTTGGTTAGTTAGAATAAATTAATGGGTATGTTTTATTAATATGTTTGGCTGAGAGGAATAAACTGGTGGATATATTATTTAAATTATTGAATTGTCTTCTAATTAAATATTTAGTATTATTATAACCCTCTGCATTTAAAAACTTAGCAAAAAAACCCCATAATAAAAGTTTGGAAAATCCACAAAGCATCCCTACAACCCAGCCACTGTCGGTCGTCGGCAATCACGAACATAACGGTGCACGGAAGGTAGTAAATGGCCTCTGTGTGTCGTATGGCCATTTTCGGCTAGAGATTTGGCAATTTTCGGCCTTCCGTGCCCCTTTTCGGCGGCGGTTGGCCGCAGTGATGGTTGCAGGCGGTAGGTGGGTGGGNGGGAGTAGTTCTCCTGGTATATCAGTGGGCATGCTAGAGGCATCCACAACACAGTTTGCCAAGCCAAAGTCCAAGCCACCTCTTGAAGATCTAATTGAAGAAGTCAACTCAAGGCCTGCTGGCGTTGGTGCCAGATCCCACAGCAATCCAAAAGAGAGATCCACTCAATCAGATAAACCAGTAAAGAAGCGCTTGTCTCTTCCTAACAATGGTAGGTTTACAGACTCTCTTTCCCTCTCCCCTATAGACATTCAATCCTCCAGATCATTTATTTGGAGGAATATAGTTGAAAGCGGAAAAAGGACTGCAGTGCTATTTTCTGTCCCAGTCATCAGTTATATTAAGGGTCTCTTTTTCACACTAGACTAGGTTAAATGAGGTCGATCTGAATCCCAAGCATGAGAATATCTGCATCAGATTATTAAATATTCAGGACAAAAAATTCCCGACACAAAACAATTATTTCATTATTTTATTCTTCAGCTAGATACTCATTTATTTTCTGCAACTTTCTATCGAGTTCTGTGTCAAACAGTGACAAAATTTAGTTTTCAATTTTCCAAAGCACTTGTCCAGTATCCGTTGTGCAACTTAACATTGGATGATAATAATATGACCTGTCATATACATGAATTGTTTATGTCCATGAAATATTGTGCATTTTATTAAAACGCTCTACTTGATTTGCTTTTAGCAGCCGGGGCTCATGGGACTCGGACAAAAAGGGTTGTAACATCTGCTGCTAAAGTGACAGCAGGCTCTCATAAACCCATCAATAGTAAATCCAAGATTAATGGAAAAGGAGATTCAAACCCTACAAAATCTGTTCCGGTGTCTGTTGATCTGTAGCGAATCCATTCAGGTACTCCTGTTTCAATATGTATATATAGAGTCACATTACGAGGTGGATGAAATCACATTGCATATTTTCCATTCAAGATATCGGTGGTTTTGCCATAGCAGAGTTGGTTTCACAGTGGGAGGGTTGTGGAGAGTAGCCGGACATGTCACAGAATAAGATTAGCAGATATAATGTGACTTGTATTCATCTTTCATTTATGTGTTAATTATGTGATTATATATTATTTATTTTCAAATGAATGATTTCCGGAGCAGCTGTTGTTTCAGATTAATGTCTTTCTGGGTTTTCTTTTCTCCATTATCAGCTTCTCAACGATCATGTATTTGTTCTTGTGATGGGATTATACATAATAGATGAGATTAAGTGTTGGTAAAAGAATCCTGGGTTGAGAGAATTTGTAATCAGTAATCGCCAGTGTCTAGTGGATTGAACTCTATACAAGTTAATGTATTTTTTTATTCTTTCTGAAATTTTTTTGGTTTTTTTGGGATGCGCATTTATTTTCAAGTTTGAAGAAATCTTACCCATCTTCCTTATGGCTTAATGGATTTCCTAATTATTTTCATATTCAATTTTATTTCATTTTTCTCATCTATTTCAACGGTTCTCTCTCTCCACAGATACTAAAATTCTTAGGTTGGTTGGTGTACAACTAAAAGTGCGTTTGGTTAAGGGAATATTGGATTACTGGGAATGTTGGATTATTTGAAAGTTAGATTACCTTGAAGATTACTGGAAATCTTTAGGAAAATGTGTTTGGTTAGTTAGAATAAATTAATGGGTATGTTTTATTAATATGTTTGGCTGAGAGGAATAAACTGGTGGATATATTATTTAAATTATTGAATTGTCTTCTAATTAAATATTTAGTATTATTATAACCCTCTGCATTTAAAAACTTAGCAAAAAAACCCCATAATAAAAGTTTGGAAAATCCACAAAGCATCCCTACAACCCAGCCACTGTCGGTCGTCGGCAATCACGAACATAACGGTGCACGGAAGGTAGTAAATGGCCTCTGTGTGTCGTATGGCCATTTTCGGCTAGAGATTTGGCAATTTTCGGCCTTCCGTGCCCCTTTTCGGCGGCGGTTGGCCGCAGTGATGGTTGCAGGCGGTAGGTGGGTGGGGGTGGTGGCTTGGGTGGGTTGCAATTTGTTTTGAATTTAAGGTTAATGTTGTCCAAAAAATTAATTAATTTGGGTGAAATAGTAAAAACAACATTCATGTAAATAAATTTAAAAATAAGGGCATTATTGTCCAAAAAATTTATTAACAAGGGATCGAATTGTAACAAAAAAAAAAAATTACCCTGTTAATCTTACAATATCTAAGAAAATAGAGGTAATCTGATTACCTCCAATATTACCAACAGTAAATACTATTGGTATTTAAAGATTCCCGAAATCTCATATTACTTGACAACCAAACATGGTAATCAAGTAATATAAGATGACATAACTCTAGTGGTAATCAGATTACCTCCAATATTATCAACAGTAAATACTATTGGTATTTAGGAAAAAGTTGTATTTCAATTCTATTTAAACAAATCATGAATAAAAGTAGCAAACATCAGATACTATTTATGGTTCATTTGATTCAGAGAAGGTTATATAACTGAGAATGTTATATTAATAGAAAGATAGATTACTTTGAAAATTACTATGAATGTTTAGGGAAATATGTTTGGTTAAATTGGAATAAATTGGTGAGTATTTAATATGGATAAGTTTGGTTGAGAGAAATAAATTGGTGGGTATGTTATATAGATTACTAAATTGTCCGAGTTTTTAAATATTAATATAATATTTTTTTATTATTTTTTTTTTTTATCCATTTCTTTTAACCCTTTACATTAGAGATTTTACTAAAGCATCTTAACCACATAAAAGTTTAATTTCTAACACAATCACCCACACCCACCCCAAGCTATTGCCCGCCACCAACGTCGACAGTCGCTAGAATAGTGCACAACCAGTCGGAGCTGGCCAGTCGTGCATCGATCTAGCTGTTTCCGGCTAGATCAATGGTTGGAAATAGCCAGATAATCATGGATCTGGCTAGAAATGACCAGATCTATTCTGGTCATTTCTAGCCAGATCAATAGCTGTTAACGGCCAGATTTGTGGTTGTTAACAGCCATGGATCTGGCTGTTAAGGGCTAGATTTGTGGTCATTAACAGCCATGGATCTGGTTGTTAACGACCATATCTTTTTCGGCATCGTGCGCCATGGATCTAGCTGTTTTCGGCCAGATCAGCGCACGGTTGGCCAGATCCGACGGATCGTGTGCCGTTCCAACAACGTCAACCAGCAGCCGACGGTGGTGGCTGGGGGGTGGTGGTGGTTTTGGGTGGCTCGCAATTTGTTTTAGATATAAAGGCATTATTATCAAAAAACTTAATTAATTAAGAGTAAAATTGTAATGGCAAGCTCATGAAATAATTTCAAAATAAGAGCATTATTGTCCAAAAATTTTAATAGTTAAGGATAAAATTGTAACAAAATTAAGATTACCAAGTAATCTTAAAATACCTAAAAAAATAGAGGTACTCAAATTACCACTTATATAACCAACAGTAATTACTATTAGTTTTGGAAGATTACTAAAGTCTTATATTACTTGACAACTAAACGTGGTAATCTAAGTAATATAAGATGACATTACATCAGTAATGGAGGATAAACCCAACCAAACGTCTCTTTAAAACTATATCAGATTCTACTAGAAGGTTGGGGTTTCTTCAAATTAATCCACTTTCTTTTCTATGTAGTTAAAATAGGCGAAAGAAAAGTTATGAGCTCAAGCCAGGCTGTACTAGATTGGTATCAAAGCCAGGCAATGGATCAAAAATGGAGTAATTAGAGAAAACTATAGGGTTGCTTTCCTATGGTCAAAAGGAGATTATTAATCATGCGATGGATTTGTTTGGTAAACTTGGTCTGGGTATAGTGCGCCAAATTTACAGAAGTTTGCAATAAAAATTCTAAGCCAAACTTCAATCTCTTTGAGATGTGAGCAAAATTAAAGTGTTTTTGAATATATACATTTTAGAAAGAGGAATAGATTTGAGCATCAACGGTTGAATAATCTTGTTTTTGTTCATTAGAACTTGCGTTTGCAAAATAGGTATAAAACATTGGCAGTTATGCAATACTCTTTTTCTTATTTTCTTTGATATTTTTATTTGTCATGCTTTTAATATTTAACTATGGTCATTTAAGATGTGTTACAAGAAAATGAGTTTTGATCCTATTGATTATGAAATTGTCAATAAAAATGAATTTTGGATAGTTGACAATAAAGAGGAGGTTGGTGAACTTAATTATGATGAATTAGAACAAACAATTTAAAGAGAATGATCTATTCCTATCGCTGTTAGTGATCGCTCTTATTATTATGATTCAACATAAGCTTCACAGGGTTGTTTTCAAATTTTGAAGTAATTTGGTTGCTATTTTAAATTAAATAAGTTTAAAATTAGAAATTTTAACTTATGATTTTCATTTTTTGCTGAAAGTTTTGTACATGATGATGATAATGAGTCAAATGACGGGGTGAAAGTCCAATTAAGGATGGATTCAACATCATTGGGTGAAGCAAATATTGCCTCTGGCTCCAATGCTGGAAATCAACATTGAAATTGAAAAGGATTTGGATTTAATTTATTTATATTTGGATTTGGATTTGGATTTTAAATTTATTTTATTTATGACTTGATATTTGGATTTGGATTCTAGATTTATTTATTTATTTGTGTTATAGTGTTATTTGGATTTGAATTGATTTATTTTAGAAAATTAATAATTATTAGGGTTTATAATTTCAATAATGCTATACTTAATCACAAGTTTACTAACCGTTTTACTACTTTTGTTAAAATTATATATAGTATCCGTACTATGCATATGGTACTCGTACTATACGTTATATTTACAAAAGATAGTAAGATGGTCAGTAAGATCGTGAGTAAACATAACATTACTCTTATAATTTTAAAATTTATTAATTATTAGGATATATTACATCAGGCGGGTCGGACCGGGCTGCTGTAATATTGTATTCAATGCCATCTTAGGGTTCCTCGTAATTTGGACATATATGCACATTTGACTTAATGCTCATAACGTAAATTCAATTTATTAATTTTTTAATGCATTCTAGATTTTAAATCTCCTTCAAACTGGTCATGAATTCAATTTTTTTTACTCTGAAAAACTTCCCATCATCTATGCCTTCGTAAAGTCTTCTGCGTTATTCAAATAAATACTGCCTTCACAATATTTCTCTTTCTCGAATTTTATACCCAATAAATATTTATTTTTATATAGTTAACTGCTTTCTGCTTATAATAATACTATACTTACAAATAAATCTTTGTATAAAATAAGATGGTAAAAGATAAATAGAAGAATAAAATAAAAAATCAAACTCATTAAACTTACTTTTTCATTCATTTTTTTGTCACATCACTTTGTATAAAAATCTTTGTAAAATTTATTTGTAAATATAGTATTACTCTTCTGCTTAAGGAGTATTTCTATTCGTTTTAAAAAGAATAATACTATATATATATTATTCTCATACAATATTATATGACAAGATATGATTGAGCGAAAATTTAATTTTAACTTTAAATTAGTTAATTATATTTTATCATATAATATTGTATAAAAAATATTGAATGAAAATATTAAATGTGTACCATTTCTCTTTTGAAAATTCAGAGGTATGACTTGTATTGTATGAGTATGACAACTGCCAGGCTTCTAGATCCCCCTCCTCTCTCAACGCCATTCACAAATCCCTTTCACTGTCTCACACTCCTCCGTTAAACATAACTACCGTAACCATAACCAAAAGGTTTACAACAATTTTCTCTTCATTGTTTTTCAAAATACACCGAGATTTTTAGATAGTAACAAATGCACCCAATAATTGATTACTTTTTTGCATCACCCTTTTCTAATTATATATTTATTCATTTTTTATTTTAACTATATAAATAGTAATATTTATCAACCAAATTTACATAATAAATTATAACTAAAATAAAT